>NW_026005769.1:325602-335273 GCF_001458135.2 Marmota marmota marmota | reverse complement strand
CCTGAGAAAGTTCTAGGAACAGGCAACTTGAAATAAAAACAAAATAAGTCAAAAGAAGAACACATTGTTTTTTGAATTGGTCACCCATTCTTTTGTTCTTCCTCAGGGACCAGCAATTTCACTTACCTCCAAGCTTCAGAAGTTCCCTGCACGGGACGCCAAATGCTGCAGTCTGGCTGGGCACAAAATCACGAGCCACCACACAGCTTGTAGATTCAAACAGCAATTCTTTATTCCCGAACTCACACCAGCCATCTACAATCACGTTCTGGGGAAATCCACGTTCTCTGCCCAAATCCACCCCCACTGGGCTTCTGTCTCCCAAAAAATACTGTCTGAATCCCGTGAGAACTCAAGGGGAACTCTGGCAGCAGGATACGCCCTATTCCCAGCAGGAATAACCTTAAACCTGGAATGTCCTAAACCGGGAACACCCTAAACCTGGATTATCCTAAACCGGGAACACCCTAAACCCGGATCCGCCCTGGTCCTTGAGCAAGGTCACCTACATGCAATGTCACTGCAAAATGTCCTATTTCCACGAGTCCTTCCACTAAGCAACATGGGGTACACTGGCAAGGAAATTGTCATACCTACTTGGCTGATGGCTCCCAGCAAAAGCCAAAATTATCTTTTCATGGCTTTGTGGCAAGATGGCTCCCAATTTTAATATAAGATCAGGTTGGGTCTATCATAACTACAACTAAAAAATAAATATTAAAAAAAAGAAACTCAGGGTTTTAAAAAATAACGTTTTTTTATTAGTTGCTCAAGACAATACAATGATCTTGACATATCATATATTTGACTCAAATAGGGTATGAATTCTCATTTTTCCACATGTACAAATTGCAGGATCACATTGGTTATACATCCATGTGTATACATACAGCAATCCTAGTGTCAGTTGTATTCTGCTGCCCTCCCTATCCATCCCCTACCGGCTCCTCCCCTCCCATCACCTCTCTCTACCCATTCTACTGTGACACTTATTTCTCTCTCTCTTTTTTTCTTCCCTTCCCCCTCACACCTTCGGATATGTATTTTGTGTAACCATGAGGGTCTCCTTCCATCTTCCATGCAATTCCCCTTCTCCCTCCCATCCCCTCCCACTTCTTTTCCTTGTTTCATGGTAATCTTCTTCTCATGCTCTTCCTCCCTACACTGTTTTGAGTCACCTTCCTTATATCAGAGAAGACATTCGGCATTTGTTTTTTAGGGATTGTCTAACTTCGCTTAGCATAATCTGCTCTAATGCCATCCATTTCCCTGCAAATGCAATGATTTTGTTGTTTTTTAGTGATGAATAATACTCCATTGTGTGTAAATGCCACATTTTTTTATCCATTCATCTGTTGAAGGGCATCTCGGTTGGTTCCACAATCTAGCTATTGTGAATTGTGCTGCTATGAACATTGATGTAGCTGTGTCCCTGTAGTATGCTCTTAGGTACACTTGTACATTGCTGGTGGGACTGCAAATTGGTGCAGCCAATTTGGAGGGCAGTATGGAGATTCCTAGGAAAGCTGGGAATGGAACCACCGTTTGACCCAGCTATTCCCCTTCTCAGACTATACCTCCCCAAAAAACATTTTTTAGTAATTGCCTTTGAACTTTGAGATGTAAATGAAAAATATTAGGCTAAATTCATGCATTTTTAGTATTTGAATTAGGCCTTAACCTCTCCATTGCCTTCACAAAGGATCTTCTGCATGGGTAACCATGAGTGTCATAGTCTGATATACTGAATATATTAGTAGAATTCTTCCCTTGATTGATATCTTCTTTTCTCACACTTCTTTGTGTGCCTGTATCTGTGTGTGTGTAGATATGTATACTATATGCATCTGGTTTTGTATTTTTTAATGAACTTTCTAGCCCCTTGAGCAAACATCAGGAACATTTGTAAAGATTTAATATTTAAGAAAGTAAAATGTGCTGTGGGAACTGATTGGTTGGGAACCTAAGTGAACCTTTATGAGATTGTAGAAACCTACTGCTGGGTGGTTATTTATATTCTGTCATAAGGCAATGATATGGATATAATTAATTTAGTGGTTTGGGTAGTTGAGGGTTTTCTGTATTGGAAAACCAGTATTTGTTATCAGACATTTGGCGATGGCTTTGTGAAAGAATGCACCACTCTTTCTTATAGCATTTCAGAGGTAATATGTCATCTAAAAACTTCCTACTCTTTTTTGAAAAGGAATGATAGACAAATAAATGTAAATAGTACAGGAATTTTTCTATGCTAGTTACAGAATAAATACCATGTCAAAAGTTTTTTAAAAGAGCAACAAATCTATATTTGTCTCCAAAATTAAATAGATGTCCCATTGTATTTTATTTGTGTTTGTTTTTATATTCACTGCTTTTGCCTGTAACTGTTTCTATTGTAAGTACATCTGTCATATGTTATTTGTACTCATGGTGTATATGACATGTTACATCTACTGGACTGTGAACTGTTTTATTTATATTGTTAGTCTTTTAATCCCAATGCCAGTAACTGTGCCTAGTACAGAGTAGATGCTCGATTAATATTGTGAGTTGAATGAATGTGAATATTTGACTGTATCATTTGAATTATCATTTATTAGAAGATTGTACTATCTTATCTTAGCTTTTCTTGTGGACTGGTCATGTACCCTAACTAGATTGGAAATGTGTTATGAGTAGGAACTTGATTTTGTGTTTCCTAAATTCTTCTTTATAACACTTTGGGCTGTAGTGGGTAATAGGTATTCTCAAACATGTGACTGAACTGAAATATGTTGGTAGTTTTTATTTCCTTATCAGGAGATTCCTAAAAACACAGTCATTAATAAGAAATTTGGAAGAGATTCCAAAAGCCAGTATATATACTTGTCTGTCAGCTTGTGGGCTTGTGTAAGACTCCATACTTTCATGGAGAAAGGGTTATGGTTCTGGGTCCTTGCTTTTGAGTGCCCTACTTGCTTTATTTTGGCCTTCTACCTGTGTCACAGATGATGTAAGTCAATGGCTCTTCAAATGTGGTCTCAGATTAGAACATCACCTAGGTACTTACTAAAAATGCAGATTCTCCTGCCCCCTCCAGATCTACTAAATCAGAAACTCTGAGGGTGGAGCCAAATCTGTGTTTTAATTAGTCCTCGAGGTAATTTTGATGGTGAAGTCTGATGTCACCATGTGATGTAACTATCTTTAAGAGAGAGGGCTCAAGG
Source organism: Marmota marmota marmota (assembly GCF_001458135.2). Lineage (NCBI taxonomy): Eukaryota > Metazoa > Chordata > Mammalia > Rodentia > Sciuridae > Marmota > Marmota marmota. The sequence continues at coordinate 332,067 of NW_026005769.1, read as the reverse complement.
CAATGCTTACGTGCTAGAGAAAACCCAACTAGCAGCCTAGATTTAAGAGCGTAAGTAATTAAAAGGTTTTTAGAGGAAGTTAGGTGTAGTTTACAAGAAGGCATTAAGATGTAAAGCAGGGGCTGGGATTGTGGCTCAGTGGTAGCATGCTTGTCTAGCACATGTGAGGCAATGGGTTTGATCCTCAGCACCACATAAAATAAATAAAGGTATTATGTTCGTGTATAACTAAAAATATATTTTAAGAAAGATGTAAAGCAAATTACTGAAACTTCATTGTATGCTATTTTTTAGCTTAAGTAAACCATATTATGGATTTTTCAAGTATTTCTCTTTTTACATGTGATTTTGTGTCCAAATTAAAAGATGAGAACTTTAGTTAAGTTTTCTGTACATTATTTTGGATTTTTATAGGAGCAAATGTTCTTTGTCTCCCATAGCAGATGACTGAGAAACAACTGAAAAGTATTCAACACAACTGACACTTTGTGTGTTTTATTTTTGAGTATGCTTTTTTTTCAATGATGTCGTTGATTTTGAATTTGAATCCTTTTAAAAAATATTTTTATTTGCTCTAATTAGTTAAATATGACAGCAGGATGCTTTTCATCTTATTGTACACAAATGGAGTACAGCCTCTCTTTTCTCTGACTGTACACAATGTAGACTCACACTGTTCGTGTAATCATACATGTACATAGGGTAATAATGTCCCTCTCCTTCCACCATTCTTCCCACTCTCATACTCCCTCCCCTTCCCTACCTCCCCTCTACCCAATCCAAAGTTCCTCCATTCTTCCCTACCCCAACTTCATTATAAATCATCATCTGCATAACAGAAAACATTTGGCCTTTGGTTTTTAGGGATTGGCTTATTTTGCTTAGCATGATATTTTCCAACTCCATCCATTAATCCACAAATGCCATAATTTCATTCTTCTTTAAGGCTGAGTAATATTCCATTGTGTATATAAACCACATTTTCTTTATCCATTCATCAGTTGAATGGCACTGATGTTGGTTCCATAGGTTGGCTATTGTGATTTGAGCTGCCATAACCATTGATGTGGCTGTGTCACTGTAGTATGCTGATTTTAAGTCCTTTGGGTTTTGGTATAAATTAATTCAAATGCTTTTTAATTTTAGATTACAAGGTAGTTAAAAATTGTGTCAAGTACATTTAAAATATTTTAGTTTATTAGATACAATGCATGCAGATAAGCCTGCTTACGTATGGAAGATTTCTATTCCTTTTACAAGTTGAGTATCCTTTGTCTGAATACTTGGGACTGAAAATATTTCAAATTTCAAAATTTTTTGATTATGGAATATTTTCATAGACTTTACTGGTTGAACTGTTCTAATAGGAAAATCCAAAGTCCAAAATGTAACATGGAGTGCAAAAGGTTTCAGATTTTTGAGCACTTTGAATTTCATATTTTTGGATTAGGGATGCTCAACCTATATATATTCTTTTGACAAATAAGAATTTTTAAAAAATAGATCTGGCATGGTGGTGCACACTTATAATCCTGGTGTGGGAAGCTGAGGAAGGAGGATCGCAAGTTTGAAGTCACCCTCAGCAACTTAGAGGTGCTATAAGCAACCTAAGTGAAACTCTGTCTCAAAATTAAAAAAAAAAATAAAAAAATAAAAAGGGCTGGGAATGTGGCTCAGTGGTATAGTGTCTTAGATACACTATGTTAAAAAAAAAAAAAACTTATAAAGCATCCCAGAATTTTTTTTTCAAATATTTATTTAGTTGTAAATGAACACACAGTATCTTTATTTATTTTTATGTGGTGCTAAGGATTGAACCCAGTGCCTCACACATGAGAGGCAAGCATTTTACCACTGAGCTACAGCCTCAGCCCCCATCCTGGAAGTTTAACACTTAATTTTTTTGAAAATAATTCCAGAGATTTCTTTTCAAAATATGTTATTATCATTAGCTGTACTCATACACATAAATGGCAGTATGATGACTTGTGCCTGCTTTTTATTTAAACTCTGGAAAGTTCAGGGGAGAACACGTTTAAGAATATTGAGGTGATATTAGAGCAGCCAGAAGTGAGATTTCTGAAAAAGTAGTCAAAATATAACAATGATATGTCAAGAATTATACCTTTTAAAAAAGTAGCTGAAATCATCACTTCTGTACTACTCAGTAAGTTTGGAGACCACTTACTCTCTTATTAGAGGTCTCTGTTCTGGAAGGAACTTTATTGTGAAGATGAGAAGGGAGAACTTTTAAGGAACCTTGCAAACTATTGCATTTTCTGGTAACCTTATACATTAGGTGTATGCCGTAAGCTTTCATTGTGATAGTTTACTTAGGTCTTGGACCATCACCTTAGTTCATTTGTGATAATGCTATTCCCTTTAGGGATATAATCCAACTAATCCCTTGGTGCTTCTTTTTATTTCTTTCTAAAACTAATGAGTGTAGACAGAAACATCCAAGACAATCTACAAATTGGTGGGCTTATGAGACTGAATCTGATGAATGAGAATTGTTTGGTTGTAATAGGTTTCAGTTACAACACTCTGCCTATGATGGTACAGCCTTGACAAGGTTGAAGGGGATGATGCATGTAAAGGTAGGTTTAACTCCAGTTCCTTTGTCTCTCAGTTACCTCGTTACCTATGGAAACATTCATAGTTACTATATACTTGTACATTTTTCTAGAGATAATACCTACATGTAGAGGCATATGATGTGTTTACCTTTTTCTTTCTATTTTAGAAAGACACCTGAATGGTTTTAAACATTGTTCTATGTCTGGCTTATTTTCATGTACTCTATCATTGGTATTATCCCACCTCAGTGTATATAGAGCCATCTTCTTTGTAATAAGTACCTAGTGTTTTTTTATATCCTATTTTTTTCATTATCCTACTTCATTTCTTTTTTTTTCTTTCAGTTTTTTTCTTCCATTTCCTTCTCTCCCCTGCCTTTTCAATTAAATAATCCAATACAGACAACAATATAGTGTCATTTATGGAGATGTGTTAGCTGGGATTTAATCTTTAATTTGAAAGGGATTTATATTCACACCAATTACTGTGTTTTAGGCACAGGCTATTTTTTCATAAGAAATAGCTTCCTTGTATAGGAACATGTATTTTAAGAATTTTGTTTTTAATTTTCTAGATGTGAAAAACTTAAGAGGTTGACATTATTCTTAAAGAGTCTTCTCTATTCTCACAGGTCTTAGTTCAGGTCCTAATTTTCTTCCAGTTGTACTCTCATAATCTGTTTAACCAGTTACCCATAGATGGGCATTTGGGTTGTACATAATTTTGTCTTTTTTTCATTATATCATTTCATACTTTTGCAAATATATTTGAAAAAAACACATTCTTTCAAAATTATTGGGTTAAAGAATGTATAAACTTACGGATTTAATGGATATTGTCCACTATAAAGTGAAACTGATATATACAAACACAGCATACATATGCGTGCTTCTCAACATACTAGATCATTAAATTAGTGAATTACTGACCTTTATCAGTCTAATAGAAAAAGGGATATAATTACCTTTTTTTTATTTTTGGCAGTGCTGGAGTTCAAACTGTGAGCGTAGCACATACTACGCAAGCATACACTACTGAGTTCAACCTCCTCACTTTTTTTTAAATGTTTTTTTTTAGTTGTAGTTGGACACAGTATCTTTATTTTATTTATTATTTTTATGTGGTGCTGAAGATCAAATCCAGTGCCTCACATATGCAAAGTCAGTGTTCTATTGCTGAGCCACAACTGCAGCCCACTGATTATACTCTTAATTGACATTTCTTTTACATTTGAAGTTGAAAATGTTTTTAATAAATTTGAGCTTTTTGTATATCTTTCTATTAACATGCCTTCTTGTGTAGTTTTCTTTTGAGTTCTGGATCTTTTTCTTACTGATTTGAAGGTACTCTGTGAAAGTTAAGGAAAAGCAAATTTGTGAACTGTGATATTCTGACTTGTTTTGTTTTGATCTTTGTCAGAAATTGTCTTATTTTTGTATAATAGTTCTTCAGCAACTTTTCAATTGCTGTATAAAATTTTTTAATGAGGTCAAATGTATTTTATAGCTTTGGATTTTGTCTTATTCTCAGAAAGGCATTGCCAATTTTGAAATAATAAAACAAAATGAAACCTGCCTTTTCTACTAATATTTTTAGTGTTAATTAGATTTTTAATTTTTTTTAATTTAAAAAAATTTATTTTTATAGTGCTGGGGATTAAACCTAGGTCCTTGCATATTCTGATAAACATGCTTTGCTGTTGAACTACATCATCACTCCTGACCCCAATTTTAAAACTCCATCTGGCTTTTGTTTTAATCCTCATTTTCTCCAATGATGTACAGTGCCACCTTGAGCTTATATTAAATTTCTACATTGATTTGGATTTTTGGATTGTCCATATATAAGTGCCATTTTTAAAGTTAACTATTGAATTATGGCTTGAAATATTTTAAGACTTTTAAATAATTTTTGGTTATTCTTATTTATTGTTCCATGTGAGCTTTAGAATTATGTATGGTTTTGTTTTCTAAAATTGCTGGTATTTTAATTAATCTCATGTGATATTTAAAGATATATTTATGGAGAAAAATGTTTTGTAATGCTGAGTTTGATTAAGAACATGGTATTTATTCTCATTCTTTCATGTCATTTTTTTGTTCCCTAAGCATTAAAATTTTCTTTGTATAACTCTAATTATTAGATTTTCCTAGCATTCATTCATATTATTTGCAAATGGTAACAATATTTCCTCTTTTCTATATTTTCTGTGTTTTCTTGACTAAATTACATTGGCCTGTACCTCTAGCACAATGTTAAATTTTTGAGGTGAAAATAGATGTTCTTATTTTGTGTCTTTGGCAGGAATGGTGTTCTGTAATCATGAAGGAGTATCATTAATATTTTGGTTATTCTTTGGTTTGTCTTTTCCACATACTCCCGTCTTCTCTGTAGTCATTCTCTTTGATAATTCTGGGACTTTTCTTTTGATTAAATATTTAAATAACCTAGTATGAATTGGTAGGAGGATAGGAAGCTGGTATATGTGGAAATTAGGGAAGTTGTTAGTGGATTGGAGACTGAGTCCCAGTATTGTAGAGTTTTATAGGCTGACATTTCAGAATCATCCAAGATCTGTAATGATAGCATAAATACAGAACTAATCAAAGCATATAGAGAAGATAAAATTGATATTTAATGTTATCATTATTTTGATTGATTGAACTGAGTAGATTATTGCATTTATTAAAGCCATTTTAAGAGTATAAAATTCTACGGCAAAGCATACAAATTCACGCTAATGTTTACTTTAGACTAAGATTTAATTTTGTCAGCTTCAAGTGCCCGTGTCACTATTCTACTTAGGTACAATAATTATCTCATTGTAGAATATGTAATTCCAAAAAACTTCAGCATCATTGAACTAGAAATAGATACTGTGGATATTTAATGCCTTTTCCTTTGTGTATATAATTGCTTTCACACTACTTTTAATCATTTCAATAAGACACATGTAATTCAATAAATTGAAATATCAATTTTAAGAGCTCATTGGAATGAAAATGAAAACATTACTGAAGATTATGAGAAGACTGAGGAGATGAAGATGGCGGCGAGGGGAGTGCATTGCCCCCGTGTGCTGCTTCACTGTGTGGGAGTATGACAAGTCAGGACGGCTAAAGGCTATCTTGTTAGGAATTTCCAGCAATAGTGGGGTGCTCCGGAACCTGGAGGAAGGATTTCCATCGCATAAGGATTGGCTACGGGGACTCAAACGCGAGAGGTTTGTCGCACGGAGGGTAACACTGCTTATTCAGCAAATCGCCCCGCGGCTAGAGTCTGCAGTGCGCGCTGGGAAACGAGGAGATAGCGACGCAGGGATACAGCACTGCAGTTTCTGCCAGCCGTGCAAGCACCGTACTCAGGGCTGAATTCTGGGTTTGAGACGGGGAAGGAAGCGGTCCATCTCGGTTCTCCACACCGGTCAGACCACAGAGGAGGCCAGCAGCCACCATGTTGGAAAGCTGACGTCATCATCCCTGTTTTCGACTGACCGCAGCTCATTCAGCCATAGAACAGGTAATTTCAGGCTGCCATTCGCCTGCGGCTTGCAGACAGATTGCTAGGGTTCAGTGCCTGGGGGCTTCTTAGAACCTGATCTTATCGGAGCGAACACCGAGCGCGGGGCGGCCGAGTTCCGGCTCCCGGAACCGCCCTGGCCCATGGCTGGGGAGCCTGTGGAGGCTGCTTCTTGGACCCTGCTCCTATCAGAGCATACACCAAGCACTAAGCGGCCGAATTCCGGCTCAAGAACTGAGCCCGCGGGGACTGCTTCTTGGAGCCTACTCTTATCGGAGTTTATACTGAGCACGGAGCGGCCGAGTTCCGGCTCCCAGAACTGCCCTGGCCCAGGGATAGGAGCCCACGGAAACTGCTTCTCGGTCC
>NW_026005769.1:293406-322446 GCF_001458135.2 Marmota marmota marmota | reverse complement strand
TTCAACTGAGACTTTTAATTTGGAAGGAAATCATAATAGTTCATGTGATTTTGCTCCCCCATCCCTTTACTCTTTATTAAATAAATAAAGAAACCACCTCAAAAGTTTAAGAGAAAAACCCTGAGCAAACTACTGCACACCTTGCACTTGCTTGCATTGGCTGTTTTAGATGATCAGCTCTTAGAGGATCTGGACTATGAGTTGTAACATCCAGTCTAAATTAAACTGCATATAGGTGTCTTTTTTTTAATCTTTTGTCTCCTTGCAGTCTGCGCTTTTCTTTATTTTTATATACTTTGTGACAGATATGGAAAATCATATATAATTATCCTATTTTCCAAAGATTCTTTGTTAAACTGAATTTTTAAAAATAAGTATTTGGTCTAAATTGAGTTTTGTCTTTTTGTTCCCTACATAGGCCCAGATCGCTTTTCTTCAGGGGGAAAGGAAAGGTCAAGAAAATTTGAAAAAGGATCTGGTGAGGAGGATCAAAATGTTGGAATATGGTCTTCATACACTTCAGTGGATGGTCTTTGATTGTGTGTGTGTGTGTGTGTGTGTGTGGTGTGTTTATGAGAAATCTAAGGCAGTTCATTGCTTTAGGTAATTAAGTATTTGGTAGTTGATATTGAAATTCTTTATTGTCAGTTTTTTCTTTGGTTTGTAAATCACTTATTTTTTAAGTTGGTAAATGGACTATTTGTTAAACTGCCATAAAATAGCACTTAGATAGTATTTATGAATATTGAGACATAAATATTTTTATTAGAACTTGTGTTCATCTTCATATAGGATCATTATATAGTACCAGACCTTTTTATCTCTTAGTAAAAAAAAATAGTTTTTTTTTTCATACTTTGAGAGGGTGGTTGAAAGTTGGACAAAAAATAAAACATTTTTTGAAGTATGTAATCTGGGAATTTTTGACTTCTTAAGTTTTCTAAATTATAGGTTTAACCAAAGAAAGAATATTAGCATTAATAATGGTATTTTTTTTAATAACTACTGTGTTCTAGGCCCTAAAGTCTTATAATTAAGTAATTTGCATAGAGAAGCAGAGTTATAGTAGAGCTGAGTTAGGTCCCCCATGATTGGTTCTAAAAGCTGTATTGTTTACCAGTATATTACACTGTCTTGCAAGGTAGGAGAACTGAAATATACAAATACTGAAGTAACCAGAGTAGGTGCATGGGAGTGTATTCAGACTTGTGAATCACTAAAGTGTATGAAGTGTGATGGTTTCTATGGTAGATGTATGTCTAGGCTATACAAGGGGTCACAAAGAAGGGACTGGATATTATCTGGAAGTAGTAAGGAGGGCATAATTAGAGGAGGTGAGGCTTCAATAGCAACATAGATAATAAGAAGGTGCTTGCCAGTTAGGTAAGGTGCAGGAAGTAAAACATGTTTGACCTGGAACAAAGCCTTTTGGTGTATTCAGAAAATTGTAGTCATTGCATATAAAGAGTAGGGTGTTAGCTGTGATTTCATCACTGATAACATGGTAGGGGAGGTCCAAGTCAGATCATGGAGTTTAGAATACTGAAGGAGAGCTACCTAAGGTGTTCAGACTTTTACCTTACATGTGATAGGAAACATGGAAAAATTTTCAAGTACTTTTTATTCCAAAATGATCTTCAACTAACAGCACATTTAAGTATAATAAATTAAGGAATAAAAAAAAACATTTCTTCAAGGCCTGGAGCTCTAGAATATTTCCAGTGTTTTCCATTCTAAAATTGTTTTCCTAAAGCTTAAATGCCAAGAATTAAAAAGAAAATGTTTTTGATTGAGGAAAATTTGAGACCCAACAATAGAAAGACTAGTACCTTTTATGTACATCTCCAAGATTTAACAGATAATGTTTGTCATTCTGTTTTAGTGTGGTCTATATAAGAGTGCATTCCAGATATCTTGTCATTTTGCCTATAAACACCTAAGAGATAAGGCATGTGATGTTGTGTTGCTGTGTAGATTTTCTATGTAGTCCCACTTGAATATAAAAAAAATTATTTGAGGGCTGGGGATGTGGCTCAAGTGGTAGTGTGCTCGCCTGGCATGCGCGCGGCCCGGGTTTGATCCTCAGCACCACATACAAACAAAGATGTTGTGTCTGCCGAAAACTAAAAAATAAATAAATAAATAAATAAATAAATAAATAAATAAATAAATAAATAAATTTTTAAAATTCTCTCTCTCTTAAAAAATTGTTTGAAAACTGAATCTTTATCATTATAGCAATGAATTTATTAAAGTATTCCTTAAAGTGTAATAAACGTTACAAAATAAGCAAATTTACAGTTAGTTTTTCAAGAATACAAAGTATATAATCCAAGATTTATTCAGAAACATTTATTCTGAGGAACTTGAAATACTATATAAAATACAGTTCTGAAACATTTCTCCAGTGTTGTTTTTCTCCATTCACTGCCACTTTTCTTTTATCTGAATTAATGTAGAATTTACCTGTCTTCCTTGCCTCTAATATTTCCATTTCCTAGTCCGTTTTCCTTATCCACAGGACTCACTTTCTGAAACACAAATGGAATAGTTATGTTATAGCCCTACTTAAAAATATCTAGCTTATTTCAAAGTTATTTTGCAACTAGGTCCTTTCTCTAGTCCCTTCACAGTACTCCATTCCTTCTAATACTAAATACACTGCAAAACTGCTGTTGGACCCACTGTCTATTTTTCTAATTCACTTTTATGGCACTGCTTTTGACAGAAATACCCCTCTCTATTAATTCATTTGTCTGACTAGAAAATTCTTACTGTTCTTTTGAGGCTTAGGTGAAATCATTATCTTCTTTTTGATAGCTTTATTTGACATGACCTTTTATAGAATCAGATAATCCCTTATCTATATTCCTGTAACACTTGATATAACCCTTATAAGTTCTTATCATAGTGTGCTGTAGTTATTTACATTCCTGTCCCTTAGGCACCTTCTTAATTCCATCCCTACCTGACTGCAAGCCACAGGTTATTCCCAGCACTCAGCACACTGCCTTGCATGTTGTAGGAACTCAGTAATAATTAATTGAAATTAGTCATATTTTTAGCATCAACATTTAAGATGTTATTGGGTATACTATTTTTTTATTTCCAGCACATTATTATAACAGACTTTAACAACAAAGCTAGAATGAAACTTCTTTAGTTTATTATAGTTATCAAACAATTTTTTTTTCAATAAGTGCCAATTGGGGGGAACCTGACTCTTTTGTCAAATATGAGTTGTTAGACATGAAATCTGCTTATTTATCCTGTAGTCAGAGGATAGTGAAGATACTTTGCTAGCACAATGAGCTTGAAGTATTAAAACAATGGGAAGCAATATGAGTGAGGAAGTATATTTTAACATTGGCTTCAAAAGTATATTATTAGGCTTAAGGAGGGATGTGTAAAACATTACTTGGTGAATTTAACAAGTCAGTAGAGAGAGCATGATTCAACAGTTCTTTACATATTTTGTTTTTGTATTNATGATATGTCAAGAAATTTGTAATGTTTTGAACAACCAACAATAAAAAATTTAAAAAAAAAGAAAAAAAATGAGAAGACTGCTAAATTAGATTTTATATTATTGTGGTACTAATAGAAATGAGTCCTTTAAAATAAACAGAATTTAATGGTTTACTCATTAAACTTTAGTTGGATGATTCTCCTAAATCTTTAGGGATGTGGTAAGGTCATCTATAAATGTAAAATTCTTGCTTACTTGGAAAAGCAAGTGGAAAACATTGTGGGAAAACATTGTTTTCTGTTTTAGTGGATTCATGTAATAGAAATTGGAGGAATACAGAAACATATGAGAATGAATAGTGATAGCGTTCCTTGAGGAAACTTAAATAGAGCTCCTCCCTCACTTACAGTTAACATGAATTACTTGAATGACTTAATGTTTACTACATAGTTTTAATTCCTTAAATGGAAATTATTTTATTTCTACTTAAAAAATATAACTCTGGCTCTTTCCTAGTCTCTCTGTTTTACTGAAGATAAAAGGTTTTTTTTATGGTTTATTTCCTGTAAGTAATTCTTCGGTGGGAAACAGGAAAAGGCAGATGTCTCTGGTTTTCTTTTTTTGCTTTTCACTTTCTTTTCTCCTGCATATAACAAATCCTAAAACAGATTTGAGAGGTTGGGAAGTTTTGTTATTTGTAGGGAAGGGCTAGTATAAAATCACTCAAGACAAAAATTCCTTGTAAAATTTCAGTATATGGTTCAACTGAGACTTTTAATTTGGAAGGAGATAATAATAGTTCATGTGATTTTGCTCCCCCTATCCGTTTACTCTTTATGAAATAAAGAAACCATCTCAAAAGTTTAAGAGAAAAACCGTGAGCAAACTTCTGCACACCTTGCACTTGCTTGCATTGGCTGTTTTAGATGATCAGCTCTTAGAGGATCTGGACTATGAGTTGTAACATCCAGTCTGAATTAAACTGCATATAGGTGTCTTTTTTTAATCTTTTGTCTCCTTGCAGTCTGTGCTTTTCTTTATTTTTATATACTTTGTGACAGATATGGGAAAATATATATAATTATCCTATTTTCCAAAAGATTCTTTGTTAAACTGAATTTTTAAAAATAAGTATTTGGTCTAAATTGAGTTTTGTCTTTTTGTTCCCTACATAGGCCCAGATCCCTTTTCTTCAGGGGGAAAGGAAAGGTCAAGAAAATTTGAAAAAAGAATCTGGTGAGGAGGATCAAAATGTTGGAATATGGTCTTCATCCACTTCAGTGGATGGTCTTTGATTTTTTTTTGTGTGTGTGTGTGTGTGTGTGTGTTTATGAGAAATCTAAGGAAGTTCATTGCTTTAGGTAATTAAGTATTTGGTAGTTGATATTGAAATTCTTTATTGTCAGGTTTTTCTTTGGTTTGTAAATCACTTATTTTTTTAAGTTGGTAAATGGACTATTTGTTAAACTGCCATAAAATAGCACTTAGATAGTATTTATGAATATTGAGACATAAATATTTTTATTAGAACTTGTGTTCATCTTCATATAGGATCATTATATAGTACCAGACCTTTTTATCTATTAGTAAAAAATAAAATAGTTCGGTTTTTTTTTCATACTTTGAGAGGTTGGTTAAAAGTTGGAGAGATAAAAAGTAAAACATTTTTTGAAGTATGGAATCTGGGAATTTTTGACATCTTAAGCTTTCTAAATTATAGGTTTAACCAAAGAAAGAATATTAGCATTAATAATGGTAATTTTTTTAATAACTACTGTGTTCTAGGCCCTAAAGGCTTATAATTAAATAATTTGCATAGAGAAGCAGAGTTATAGTAGAGCTGAGTTAGGTCCCTCAAGATTGGTTCTAAAAGCTGTATTGTTTACCAGTATATTATACTGTCTTTCAAGGTAGGAGAACTGAAATATACGAATACTGAAGTAACCAGAGTAAGTGCATGGGAGTGTATTCAGAATTGTGAATCACTAAAGTGTATGAAGTGTGATGGTTTCTATGGTAGATATATGTCTAGGCTATACAAGGGGTCACAAAGAAGGGACTGGATATTATCTGGAAGTAGTAAGGAGGGCATAATTAGAGGAGGTGAGGCTTCAATAGCAACATAGATAATAAGAAGGTGCTTTCCAGTTAGGTAAGGTGCCGGAAGTAGAACATGTTTGACCTGGAACAAAGCCTTTTGGTGTATTCATAAAATTGTAGTCATTGCGTGTAAAGAGTAGGGTGTTAGTTGTGATTTCATCACTGATAACTTGGTAGGGGAGGTCCAAGTCAGATCATGGAGTTTAGAATACCGAAGGAGAGCTACCTAAGGAGTTCAGACTTTTACCTTACATGTGATGGGAAACATGGAAAAATTTCAAGTACTTTTTATTCCAAAATGATCTTCAACTAACAGCACATTTAAGTATAATAAATTAAGGAATTAAAAAAAAACATTTATTCAAGGCCTGGAGCTCTAGAATATTTCCAGTGTTTTCCATTCTAAAATTGTTTTCCTAATGCTTATATGCCAAGAATTAAAAAGAAAATGTTTTTGATTGAGGAAAATTTGAGACCCAACAATAGAAAGACTAGTACCTTTTATGTACATCTCCAAGATTTAACAGGTAATGTCTGTCATACTTGTTTTAGTGTGGTCTATATAAGAGTGCATTCCAGACATCTTGTCATTTTGCCTATAAATACCTAAGAGCTAAGGCATGTGATGTTGTGTTGCTGTGTAGATTTTCTATGTAGTCCCACTTTAATATAAAAAATTATTTGAGGGCTGGGGATGTGGCTCAAGTGGTAGTGCGCTCGCCTGGCATGCGTGCAGCCCGGGTTCGATCCTCAGCACCACATACAAACAAAGATGTTGTGTCTGCTGAAAACTAAAAATAAATAAATAAATAAATATTTTTTAAAAATTCTCTCCCTCTTAAAAAATTGTTTGAAAACTGAATCTTTATCATTATAGCAATGAATTTATTAAAGTATTTGTTAAAGTGTAATAAAAGTTACAAAATAAGCAAATGTACAGTTAGTTTTTCAAGAATACAAAGTATATAATCCAAGATTTATTCAGAAACATTTATTCTGAGGAACTTCAAATACTATATAAAATACAGTTCTGAAACATTTCTCCAGTGTTGTTTTTCTCCATTCACTGCCACTTTTCTTTTATCTGAATTAATGTAGAATTTACCTGTCTTCCTTGCCTCTAATATTTCCATTTCCTAGTCCGTTTTCCTTATCCACAGGACTCACTTTCTGAAACACAAATGGAATAGTTATGTTATAGCCCTACTTAAAAATATCTAGCTGATTTCAAAGTTATTTTGCAACTAGGTCCTTTCTCTAGTCCCTTCACAGAACTCCATTCTTCTAATACTAAATACACTGCAAAACTGCTGTTGGACCCACTGTCTATTTTTCTAATTCACTTTTATGGCACTGCTTTTGACAGAAATACCCCCCTGTATTAATTCATTTGTCTGACTAGAAAATTCTTACTGTTATTTTGAGGCTTAGGTGAAATCATTATCTTCTTTTTGATAGCTTTATTTGACATGACCTTTTATAGAATCAGGTAATCCCTTATCTATATTCCTGTAAAACTTAATATAACCCTTGTAAGTTCTTATCATAGTGTGCTGTAGTTATTTACATTCCTGTCCCTTAGGCACCTTCTTAATTCCATCCCTACATGACTGCAAGCCACAGGTTATTCCCAGCACTCAGCACACTGCCTTGCACATTGTAGGAACTCAGTAATAGTTAATTGAAATTAGTCATTTTTTTAGCATCAACATTTAAGATGTTATTGGGTATACTATGTTTTATTTCCAGCACACTATTATAACAGACTTTAACAACAAAGCTAGAATGAAACTTCTTTAGTTTATTATAGTTATCAAACATTTTTTTTCAATAAGTGCCAATTGGGGGGAACCTTACTCTTTTGTCAAATATGAGTTGTTAGACATGAAATCTGCTTATTTATCCTGTAGTCAGAGGATAGTGAAGATACTTTGCTAGCACAATGAGCTTGAAGTATTAAAACAATGGGAAGCAATATGAGTGAGGAAGTATATTTTAACATTGGCTTCAATAGTATATTATTAGGCTTAAGGAGGGTTTTGTAAAACATTACTTAGTGAATTTAACAAGTTAGTAGAGAGAGCATGATTCAATAGTTCTTTATATATTTTGTTTTTGTATGTGTGGGGCTGGGCATTGAAACCAGTCTTGTGCATGCTTACATAAATTCTTATGAAATGTTGGGTGTCTTTTTGTTTGTTTGTATTGGTACCAGGGATTGAACCCAGGGGTGCTTAACCACTGAACCACATCCCCAGGCCTTTTTATATTTTATTTAGAGACAGAGTCTCGTTGAGTTGGTTAGGCCTCACTAAATTGCTGGGGCTGGCTTTGAATTTGTAATCCTCTTGCCTCAGCTTCTGTCACTGGGATTACATGTATGTGCCAAGATGCCCAGCATAATGTTACTTCTTAATGTTATTGTTTTTATTATATTTGTTTTGGAGAATGCTTTCTGTTCCTTCTTGTTAATTGCACTGCTGTTTTTCCTAAGACCACTAGAATGCACTAGAATGCAATATTTTCTGCTTATAAATGTTTTTCTTTTTCTTTTTTTTTTGTTTTTATGTAGACATATAAATTCATAAATTTTCTTCTCACTTTATTTTAAAAGCTTTAATATAACCTTTCCTTAGACCATATAGGTTCAGTTGCTCTTTGTGCTCCTATGGAAATAGTATTACTTTGTCTTATGGTAGATGAAGTATATTTCTGGAAAATCTGAAGAATGACAATGACTTTGAGAATCTTGTTTACTTTCTGGTAATTGTAAGTCATATTAATTATAAATATTTACTACTTATGATCAACATTATTATAAATATGTTGAAATAGATTTAGTAAAAATTAGTCTGGTAATGATATTTCTCATTAAGAAACATTGGGAATAGAAATCCCCAGTGAACAAAAACAATTGAGACACAGGAAATAGAAATAACTTGGACCAAACATATTTACTAAAAAAAAAATTAAAGATAGATACATACAGTTAATTAATCAAATAACTACAAAAATAGATCCCTTCTGCTTTAGTTTACTGATTTCCTTCCCAAGGAAATCATATTAGCTAATGGCTTATCATGTATCTTTCCAAAATATTTTGTGCATGTGAAATTCTCTTTCGCACACACAAACACCCCCTCACACACACACCCCTACACCCACACCACATACGGAGGCATGTTGTGTATAAAATTTTAGATCTTGCATTTTTGCTTAAGCTTAGAGATTAGTTCATATTAGCATATCAATGTTGTTGCTTCTTATTTTCTTATTTCTTCTTAATTGGTTACATGTTATTACAAAACCTTTTATACATATACTTAGGATTAAAGACAGATAAGAAATACTCATGTACCCAGCATTAGTTGCCTATAATTTTTATAGTTTTTTAAGACTCCTCTCTATATAAAACTGGCAAGTCAAAAATAGAAAGCTTTGATTTTTCTGCTGTAACTGCAAAATCAGTATTATTGCAAAATATTCATGAAAGATTTGAGTAACATATCTGACCAAATAATTTTTATTTCCTTTATATTTTTTGAGTTATAAAAACATTAATATAAATGTTTCAATTATTTTTTCAAATTATTTATTCTAATTTGTTATACATGACAGCAGAATGCATTTCAGTTTATATTACACATATAGAGCACAATTTTTCATGTTTCTGGTTGTACAGAAAGTAGAATCACACCATTTGTGTCTTCATACAGTACTTAGGGTAATGATGTCCATTTCATTCTACCATCTTTCCTACCCCTACACCCCCTGACTTCCCCTCCATTCCCTTTGTCCTATTTAAAGTTCCTCCATTCCTCCCATGCTCCTTCCCCCATCCCCATTATGGATCAGCCTCCTCCTGTCAGAGAAAACATTTGGCATTTGTATTTGGGGGATTGGCTTACTTGGCATAATATTCTCAAACTCCATCCATTTACCTGCAAATACCATGATTTTATTCTTTTTTAATGTTGAGTAATATTCCACTGTGTATATATACCACAGTTTCTTTATCAGTTCATCTACTGTAGGGTATCTAGGTTGGTTCCCCAATTTTGCTATTGTTAATTGAGCTGCTATAAACATTGATGTGGCTGTGTCCTTGAAGTATGCTGTTTTTAAGTCCTTTGGGTATAAACCAAAGAGTGGGATAACTGGGTCAAATGGTGATTCCATTCCCAGTTTTCCAAGGAATCTCCATACGCCTTTCCATATTGGCTGTACCAATTTGCAGTCCCACCAGCAATGTATAAGTGTGCCTTTTCCCCCACATCCTTGCCAACACTTATTGTTCTTTTTATTCTTAAATAACTACCATATTGACTGGATTGAGTTGAAATCTTAGTTTTTATTTGCATTTCTCTAATTGATAGAGATGTTGAACATCTTTTCATATATTTGTCGATTGATTGTATATTCTCTTCTGCAAAATGTCTCTTCAGTTCCTTGGCCTATACGTTAATTGGGTTTTCTTGGTTTTTTGCTGTTAAGATTTTTGAGTTCTTTATATATCCTGGAGATTAGTGCTCTATCTGATGTGCATGTGGTAAAAATTTGCTCTCATTCTGTAGGCTCTCTATTCCCCTCACTGATTGTTTCTTTTGCTGAGAAGATGCTTTTGAGTTTGAATTCATCCCATTTATTGATTCTTGATTTTATTTCTTGTGCTATAGGGGTCTTATTATGGAAGTTGGGGCCTAATCTGACGTGATGTAGATTTCAACCTACTTTTTCTTCTAATAGATGCAGTGTCTCTAGTTTAATTCCTAGGTCCTTGATCCACATTGAGTTGAGTTTTATGCATGGTGAAAGATAGGGGTTTAATTTTATTTTGTTTCATATGAAATTCCATTTTTCCCAGCACCATTTGTTGAATAGGCAATCTTTTCTCCAACATATATGTTTTTGGAACCTTTGTCTAATATAAAATAACTATAATTATGTGGGTTTGTCTCTGTGTTCTCTATTCCATACCATTGGTCTACAAGTCTGTTTTGGTGCCAATACAATGCAGTTTTTGTTATTATTGCTCTGTAGTATAGTTTAAGAACTGGTATAGTGATGCGACCTGCTTCACTCTTTCTGCTAAGGATTGCTTTAGCTATTCTGGGTCTCTTATTTTTCCAGATGAATTTCATGATTGTTTTTTCTATTTCTGTGAGGAATGTCTTTCATATTTTGATTAGGATTGCCTTAAATCTGTATAGTGCTTTTGGTAGTATGGTGATTTTGACAGCATTAATTCTGCCTATCCAAGAACAAAGGAGATCTTTCCATCTTCTAAGGTCTTCTTTAATTTCTTCCTTTAGTGTTCTATAGTTTTCATTGTAGAGGTCTTTCACCTCTTTCATTGATTCTCAAGCATTTTATTTAATTTTTTTTAGGTTATTGTAAATGAGCTGGTTTTCCTAGTTTCTCTTTCAGAGGATTTGTCACTGATGTACAGAAATGCCTTTGACTTATGTGTGTTGATTGTACATCCTGTTACTTTGCTGAATTCATTTATTAGCTCTATAAGTTTTATGGTAGAGTTTTTTGGATCCTCTAGATACAGAATCATGTTGTCAGTGATAGTTTTTGAGTTCTTCTTTTCCAATGTTTATCCCTTTAATTTCTTTTGTCTAATTGCACTGGCTAGAGTTTCAAGAACTATGTTGAATAGAAGTGATGAAAGAGGGCATCCCTGTCTTGTTCCAGTTTTTAGAGGGAATGCTTTCAATTTCTTTCCATTTAGAATGATGTTGGACTGGAGCTTAGTGTAGATAGCTTTTACAATGTTGAGGTATGTTCTTGATATCTCTAGTTTTTCTAGTGTTTTGAACATGGGGGTGCTGTATTTGTCAAATACTTTTTCTAAATCTATTGAGATGATCATATGGTTCTTATCTTTAAGTCTATTGATGTGATGAATTACATTTATTGATTTCCATATGTTGATCCATCCTTGCATCCCCAGGATGAACCCCACTTGATTGTGGTGTACTATCTTTTGATATGTTTTTGTTTCAATTTGCCAGAATTTTAGCATCTATGTTCATTAGAGATATTGGTCTGAAGTTTTCTTTCTTTGATGTGTCTTTGTCTGGTTTTAGAATCAGGATGATATTGGCCTCATAAATGTGTTTGGAAGTGTTCATTTTTTTTCTATTTCATGAAATAATTTGAGGAGTATTGGTATTAGTTCTTATTTTAAAGTTTTGTACAACTCAGCCGTGTATCCATCCTGTCCTGGGCTTTTCTTTGTTGGTAGGCTTCTGATGGTGTCTTCTATTTCATTGCTTGAAATTGATCTGTTTAAATTGTGTATATCATCCACATTCATCATATGACTCTAGATTTTTGTCAATGCCTTTGATATTTTCTGTTTTATTGGAGTACAAATTTTCATAATAATTTCTGATTATCTTCTGTATTCTGTACTGTAGTGTCCGTCAATAAATAATAATAATATAGTCAAATTGGAAATTACTTCCTGTATTGTCCATCAATAAATCAATAAATGTAATTAATCACATCAATACACTTAAAGATAAGAATTATATGATCATTTTTTCTTTTTCATCACAGATGTAATTTGAGTTTTCTCCCTCTCTTTTTTAGCATAGCTAACGGTTTATCAATTTATTTATTTTTTCAAAGAAACAACTTTTTGCTTTGTCATTTTTTAAATTATTTATTTTGTTTCAATTTCATTGATTTCAGCTCTGATTTTAATTATTTCTTGTCTTCTATTGCTTTTGGTGTTTATTTGTTATATTTTTTTCTAGGGCTTTAAGATGTAACGTTAGTTCATTTATTTGACTTTTTCTTCTTCTAAGGAATGAACTTCATGCAATGAACTTTCCTCTTAGTACTGCCTTCATAGTGTCCCAGATTTTTCAATATGTTGTATTAGTGTTCTCATTTACCTCTAAGAATTTTTTAATATTCTCTTTGATGTCTTTTGCAACCCATTGCTCATTCAATAGCATATTATTTAGTCTCCAGGTGTTGTAGTAGCTTTTATTTTTTATCATTAATTTCTAATTTCATTCCATTATGATCTGATAGAATGCAGGTTAGTATCTTTACTTTTTTGTATTTGCTAAGAGTTGCTTGTGGAATAACAGGGTGTATTTTAGAGAAGGATCCATGTGCTGCTGAGAAGAAAGTGTATTTGCTTGTTGAATGAAATATTCTATATATGTCAGTTAAGTC
Organism: Marmota marmota marmota; assembly: GCF_001458135.2. NCBI lineage: Eukaryota > Metazoa > Chordata > Mammalia > Rodentia > Sciuridae > Marmota > Marmota marmota. Next base: position 309,677 of record NW_026005769.1, on the reverse strand, counting down.
TAAGTTATTGATTGTATTATTGAGTTTTATAGTTTCTTTGTTCAGCTTTTGTTTGGAAGATCTAGGCAGTGGTGAGAGGTGTGTTAAAGTTACCCAGAATTATTGTGTTGTGGTTTATTTGAACTTGAGAAGAGTTTGTTTGATGAACGTAGATGCTCCATTGTTTGGGACATATATATTTATAATTGTTATGTCTTGCTGATGTATGGTTCCCTTAAGGAGTATGCAATGTCTGTCTTTATCTCTTTTTTTTATTAACTTTGGCTTGAAGTCTAATTTATTTGATATGATTTTTATAAAGAAAAAAATACTATTTGACCATTTTCTTTTTCTTCCTTCTATAGTATTGCATTTGGTTTTTAAAATTATTGTTGTTTTATTATTATCTCAGTCTTAAAGCAATGAGTATTTATCACTGGCTTCAGTATTTTGGGGAGAAAATAAATCAAAATACATAAATGCATTAATCAGATATGGCCTTTTTAAAATTATCCTTTCAAAAATTTCTCTGTATCTGGATTATTTTTCTAATCTCGTGGTTAAATCTGACATGGGCAATTCAGATGGTTAAATCTCAGTAACCAGAAATAATGACATTTTGTTAACTTTTAGAAGGACACAGCCTTTTCATTGACAGATCTAAATAAAAGACAAAGGATATCTTGACTAAGAAATTTTTTTTCATTACTACTAGAATATTTTATTCAATACTGATGATTTAATACTTTAAATGGTTCACCATAAATATACATGGCAAATTGTAAATAATATAAACTACTATATTTATTTTAAAAACAGAACAAAACTCAATTTTGGGAAAAGTTAATCTTAACACATTTATTTCATAGTCCACCCCCCCCTTTTTATTGCTTTTGATTTATAGTAAAGTCTAATTTTGAGTCATTAAGAAAAATTGAATACTGTAGAAACTAGAATGTTAGGTGGTTGATTTGAAATTACAGGAAGATTCATGATTCCTAGTGTTATTCATTAGTTATGATGACACTGATGTTATAACAACAAAAAAAGGCAAGTGTTTTTGTGATAATTACTTTAACACCATGGAAGACCTTAAGCCTTGAAAATTCTAGGAGTGTTAAGCCAGGACTACCACATAAACTGCTCCTGTTTTACAACATAAAGTTCATTTAAATGTGTTTCAAGATGATTGATATTTTTCTCATTTCTTTGTTAGAACCAAATACTACAAGTTGAAATATGGAACAGAATTGAATCAAGGAGATATGAAGCCTCCAAGCTATGATTCTGGTAAGTTAGTTTTAAAGGAAGCTTAAGTAATAAAAAGAAGTTAATGACTAATATTTTGTAGCAACAACATTTATAAATTTAATTCAATTTCTAATCATCTGCATGTTTTTCTGATCTGCTAATCTGTTGGCACTAATCATTTTGTATCCTGTAGATAATTTTCCCCCACCTTCCTTCCTTTTCCTTCTTCCTCTTCCTTTTAGTTCCCCATTTTCTGCTTATGTTCTACACTTATTGGAAAGTTTCAGGCTTCATGGGGTAACATGCACCAACATAACCTTGTCTTTCTGGGTCCTTCTAGTATTAATGGAAAATTTGAGATGCACAGTACAAAGTACATGATGCCCTTGAAACCCTGAGAAAGAGTAGGAACTATGAAGGTAAGATATTTCTTTTTCAAAGCACAGGGGAATTCCTAATCCTTTAAACCTGATTTAGCACCTTCGTAGGGGATGGAGGCCAGATCACTCTGTGTGGTTTGGGCTGGAGGTGAAAAGACCACATAGACACAGATTTTCAGAAAGGAGTGGCCGTGGGGTGGGGGGCAGCATGGCTCTGCCACCTCAAGGGTCCTCTTCTGCTCTGGAAAGCAAGAGAGCCAGTGCACCTGGAATCGCTTTATTTATAGGGAAAAGCCAACAAAGGACTTTCAATAGAATATTCTACATTGAATAAGGCAGGGTATAAGGTTTTAAGGGAGTTGCCCAGTCCCATTGGGTAACGCTCAAGTCCAGAGCTGAGGCAAATTTATTCACCAGCTGAAGTTCGTGAAGATCATTTGCTTTGAAGGTCATTTATGTACAGCGCAGGTGTGTAATTCCAGTCCCACACCCCCTTTACTGAAGGCTGAGAGGGAATACTCAGCTTATGGGCAGGCAGCTCCCACACTGACTGCTCAGTTTCACACTGTTTTGGCCTTTCTCATGCACAGAAAATTCTTTCCTATAAGCAGAACATGTTTTAACAGGTGAAATATTTATCTTTTTATATTATTTCTTCTATTTCTTTCCCCTACCTTTCTCTTTACCCACCAAATAATAGAAAGTAGCACTTGTAAACAATATAGATATAATTCACTTATTAGTAGATATAAGGGAAAGTGAGAAAACCTGTTCAGAAGTTATCACATAGGTGAATTTTTGGCATGATTTTAGATGAAATTCCTCAAATATTTAAGGATTTTTTCTTCATATTTCAAGTACTGAAAACTGTAATTTATATCACTTGCTGAAATTTGTACCTATGCTAGGAGCTTTAGAAACTATAATTATGTTATTATTATTTTTAGTTATACATGATAGTAGAATGTATTTTGACTTATCATACATATGTGGAGTATAAATTCCCATTCTTGTGGTTGTACATGATGTGGAGTTGCACTTGTCGTGTATGCATATATGAACATAGGAAAGTTATTTCTGATTCATTCTGCTGTTTTTCTCATTCCCATCTCCCCTCCCTTCTCCCCATTTCCCCCCCCCTCCCTGTTCCCAGTCTGGTTAACCTCCACCAAAACCCCCTCCTTGTGAGTCAGCATCTACATATCAGAATGTTCAACCTTTGTTTTTGGAGGGATTGGCTTATTTCGCTTAGCATGATAGCTTCTAGTTCTATCCATTTACCTGCAAATGCCATACTTTCATTCTTCTTTATACCTGAGTAATATTCCACTGTATATACATACCACATTTTCTTTATCCTTTCATCTATTTAACGGTACCTGGATTGGTTCCATAGCTTAGATATTGTGAATTGAGCTCTTATAAACATTGATGTGGCCACATCACTATAGTATGCTGATTTGAGGAATAAAATAACTGGGTCAAATAGTGGTTACATTCCAAGTAAAAACTATAATTCTTAAAATATTTATTCAGTAAATAAAATATTGTTCTGATGTCACATATGTGTAATTTTAACTCACAGAAGTGGACACATTTTCCAAATTTCCATTAAATGATGAAGTGTAGGGCTGAATCCAGGTCTACCTGAAAAGAAAACTGATAAGGACTACTTTAATGTCAGAAGGAAGACCAAGAGAGTAGAAACTAACAGAAGAAAGACTTCCAAAGGAAGGAATGTTCGTCACTGGTGATGAATTAATTTCTAGAGGGCTAAAGAGTATCTGTCAGATTAGTGGCACACAGGTCATTCATTGGGTCACTGAGAACATAATTGGAAGCAGTTAAGAAACAGGTGATGGCAGAATCAAAGATGTCAGTATAAAATGAAAACCAAATGCATTCAGCGTTTTAGATGCTTAGCTTATGAAAGTGAGGAAGGACTGAAGGACAACAGCTAAAAGATAACCTGGGGTCAGAGAGACTGTGCGTAGGTGGTTGGGGCAGGGTTCATAAATAAGGAGCCAATAAAAGGGAAAGAGTAGATATACTCAGATTAGGAAGGTATCTGGAAGAAATGACTGGAATTGGATTCTGAACATAATGGCAGTCATATTGGAGGAAGAACATATTTCTTGTTATTATCTAGAGAGAAATGTAGAAAGTCAGGTAACAGATTGTAAGTTTGAGTTTCACTTTGGTGGTGGGTATTTGAGGGAATGTCCTCTTGATAGCTTTATGTACGAGACATTATCTACAAAGAGTTCATCAGACTTTTAAGAAAAGCAGAGAAGGTTTATAATACTGTTTGTGAAGAGGAAGACAAATTCACTAGGAGTTAGTAGCATTGAAAAAACCTAAGGTTTGGTTAAGTTGTTGTTTTGTTGCAAAAGTCATTTTTTCTTTAAAGAAATTTAAATAATAATATGAAAATCATATCTCTAGTACTCATAATGCCTTTGTATAGAACTGTATTTCCATCTGGTATCATTTTTCTCCTCCCTTTAAGACTTCTTTTAACATATTTTGTAATATGGGATGCTGGTAATAAGTTTTATCAGCTTTTGTATATCTGATAAAAGTTTTATCTTGCTATCATTGTTTCTAATAAGATGTCTGCTATTATGCTTATCTTTGTTCCTCTGTATATAATGTACCCCGTTATTTTGGCTGCTTTTAAGATTTTCTCTTTCTCATTGGTTCTAAACAAATTTCTTTGTTTCTTTTTTTTTAACTGAGGAATAAACCCAGGGCCTTGCATATGCTAGGGAAATCCTGTACCATTGAACAACATCCCAGCCCTTTTATTTTAAGAAAGGGTATCACAAAGTTGCTGAGGCTGGCCTTGAATTTAGGATCCTCCTGCCTTGGCCTTCCAAGTACCTGGGATTATAGGCATGTGCCACCATATGTAGCCAAAAAAAGTTTATTATGATGTTCTGTAAAATAAAATAAAAATATTTATTATGATATAAAAATGTTTACTATGATGTACTGTGGTTATTTCTCTCCACAGTGTTTCTTAAGCTTGGGGTTTAATGAGTTTCTTTGACCAGTGGGTTTATAGTTTTTATGAAATCTGGAACTTTTTGGTCATTATTTCTTCAGATATTGTCTTTGTTTTTTCTCCCTGTGTTAAAAGCTAGAAACTCCTAGAAACTCTTTTATCAAGGCAGTAGCTGGGACAGTCATAAGGTTCATCCCTTTGCTTGCCTTCTCTCAAGGATCACTATCTTTTGGAAAACATTGTTTCATTTGTTTTTGTTCGTTTATTTGTGCTAGGGATTAAACCCATGGATCTTTAACCAGAGTCACATCCTGATCCATTTTCATTGTTTTTTTAGAGACAAGGCTTTGCTAAGGACCCACTAAATTTCTGAGGCTGATCTCAAACTTGTGATTCTACTACCTTAGTTGTTGAAATTATAGGTGTGTGCCACTGTGCCCAGCTCAGTGGAAATTATAGGTGTGTGCTCATCTGTTTTGTTTTGGGGGGTGGGGGGGGGAGGTCAATGCAGTCCCTGTTACAGAAACTATACTGGATGTAGAAGTCATATCATCAAGAAATTAAACTACTAGCTACTTTATTTATTGATTTCTTTTGGTACTGGAGATTGAACCCATGTGTACATTACCACTGAGCTATGTTTCCAGTCATTTTTGTTTTGTTTTGAGACAGGATCTCACTAACTTACTGAGATTGGCCTTGAACTTCTGGTCCTTCTGACTTAGCCTCCTGAGTCACCAGGATTATAGATGTTCTTTATTGTGCCAGAGCTACCTTAAAATCCTTACTTTAATATAAAGCTTCTTTTTAATTTTTTAAGGCAAAAATGAATCTGATAGTTGATAATTACTTACTAGAAAGGACTACAGCTTGGCCTACCATGTAAGAATAAGAGTAATTTGTCTTTTAAGAGGATATTAGTGCATTATTTTTTGACTGGTCTTAACTTAGTTTTTATTAAGGCATAATTTTTAAGGGATAATTTCTGTACAGTAAAATTTATCATCCTTAGTGTTTTCACAAACACATAGTCTTATAGCTATTATTGTTTGTAGTCAACCCTTCCTTCCCCACTAATCTACTGGCAACCACTAAACTATTTTCCATTTTTATACTTTGGCCTTTTCCAGAATCATGAATTTAAGAATCTTATAGAATATAGCCTTTTTTTGGGGGGGGGGTTGCTGGGGATTGAACCCTGGATCTCATGCACTCTACCACTGAGCAAAATCCCTAGCCCAGAATATAGCCTTTTTTTGATCTGGTTTAACTCACTTCACATAATGCATTTGAGATTCATCCATGTTGGTTGGCTATCAGTTGTTCATTCCTTGTTCTTATTGAGTTTATGTACCATACTTACACAACATCATTAGCTGCCAAAGTAGTCAGTTGAGTATATCTGAGGATGGCATAGAAAGGATTTAGGCCTCTTCTGATGGGAGACTAAATGACCTCAACATTTCTTTTCACATCTGAAAATTTTAAATTCTTAAAGTGTCAGTGTATATGCTCTTACTTGGCAAGTACAGGTTATTCAGTAGACTGAAGTGTATAAATTGTAACATAATTATGTTACGAGTAGTTCCTGAATTGCAAAATTCATAGAACAATGTAATTTTTTTATTTCCACATTTTTAGTTGGTGCATTGTATTTGTACATAATGATGGGAATTTGTTGTTACATATTTATACATGCTCACAATATAACAATATAATTAGTCTAATATCATTTTCCAGCATTCCCCCTACTCCCATATCATTTTTCATAAAGTATTGGGACATTATTTTTGCCCTCCCCTGCAAAACACACACACACACACACACACACACACACACAGAGTTTGGCAGTATATCCTCTTTGAAGTTATCCCAAAGTAATCTTTCTTTTGGAGTTAAATTAATTTCTTTCCTCCACACTCACCTCCAGTCCACTCTGTTACTATTTCTTTAAAATTCTACAGAATTCTCCTGATTTATTTTAGGAGAAAACAAAACACAAGATATGATTCTTACTTTTATTCACATTTCTCCAGTTTTTTATCATTGTTGTAATAATACATGGAGGAAAGTGCTGGGTCTCTAGAGGGAGTCAGGAAGGATTTTTTACACTTACAACTGTGTTTCCAAGGAACCTGAAAATTATTCTCTAAAACTTAGCTTTTCATCTTTAACATAGGGATAAACATGATTTTTTTTTAATTTGTAAGAATTGAAAGAGAAGGAGCTGGGCTAGTTGCACATGCTTATATTCCCAGCTACTCAAGAGACTGAGGCAGGAGGAGTGCAAATTTGGGGCCAGCCCCAGCAACATAGCAAGACCCTGTCCAAAAATTTAAAAATAAAAGGGGCTGGGGACATAGCTCAGTGGTAGAGTACCCCTGGATTCAATCCCCAGTACCAATAAACAAACAAACAAACAAATAAATAAATAAATAAATAAATAAATAAATAAAGATAGATAATGTATATGTATTTTAACATACATTTGGGAACACAATAATTATGCACTAAATGCTTAATTTTAGAAAATATGAAACAATTTCTTGTTCCCTCCTGTGTCTCCTCTTGAAAAAGATTTTATAAAGACCAGCAATTTCTTCATTTGATGAAGGACTGATAAAAATAATATATGATTTTTTTAATATTGTGAAAGTTGAACCATTGTCTGGTGTGGAACTTTTTAGTTTAGGTTTCTCATAGAGAAATTATTTTTATTAATTCTTCTGAAAGGATTCAGCTTGTACATAATGATGAATTTAAGCTTTAGAAATTAAAAGAGGTTTAAAATTCAAAGAATGTCTTTGAAAGAATACTTGAAATTTTCATTTAATAACTTGCAAAGGAAACATATTTGGATTGAGGTTATTTCTTAGTATATCTGCTCTTTATAAAATTAGATTTTTGGTCTCATTTCTAAATATTTTGTTCTGGTTGTAATGTGATACCTAATACTTATATTTGACTCTCACTCTGTATGACTTGATTGGATTGGTCTTGGTTCTAGAGCAAAATTCTCAGGCTAGCTATAAGTGAAAATGTCTTTATATTCTACTACTCTAAAGGGAATCCAGTAGCATTAATTAATATGTGTTAGAGTTTTGTTATGGAAATTCGAATTAAAAACTCTTTTGGAGTGGGTGTACTGGGGATTGAATTCAGGGGCACTCAACCACTGAGCAAAATCCCCAGCCCTGTTTTGTATTTTATTTAAAGACAGGGTCTCATTGAGTTGCTTAGTGCCTCACTGTTGCTGAGGCTGGCTTTGAATTTGTGATCCTCCTGCCTCAGCCTCCTGAGCCACTGGGATTACAGGCATGCACCACCACACCCAGTTAAAAACATTTTAATTGTCCTAAACATACATAAATGTTTACTGGATACTTATTAATTGAGATGCCCTCTAATATGTAAAACAAGTCAGTTTTATTATGACAATGTATTTCAGATGAAGGTAATGAAACAGAGGTGCAGCCACAACAGAACAGCCAGTTAATGTGGAAGCAAGGTCGACAACTACTCAGACAGTAAGTATCTCGTGGCCAATCTTATCAATAGTCGAGGATGAGAAACATTATTTTCATGAGATTTTTTCCTTTTATATTTTCAATTCAAAAGAATAAGTTTATTTCTTATTTTATTACTGCTTTGAAAAAGCTTAATTGAATTGCTGTTTAATTTTCATATTAAACACTTTTCCCCTTTTTGTTTTTGTTTTGTGGTACTGGGGAATTGAACCCAGGGATTCATTAGCACTGAGCTACATTCCTAGCCCTTTTTTATTTTGAGACAGGTTCTTGCTAAATTGTAGACTGGCCTCAAACTTTTGATCCTCCTGCCTCATTGTCCTGAGTTACTGCAATTACAGGCATGTACCACAGCACTCTTCCCTTGGAATAGATTTTATATAATTTAAAGAATTATTTGTCCTTATTTTTCTTACTGCATCATCTGTGCAAGCATGTACATATATTTCAATATAGGTCTAATAAGTATTTGCATGTATTTTTTGGTTAATTTAAAAAATTTTTAAGTAATTTGTTGAGATTAAATTCTGAGATTTTGAAAATTCTGCATAGCATAAGCTTTCTCCTGTATAATGTGTATCTGAGACTATACAGAGGAAACAGTTCAGTTAAGGTTTTGGCATCAAGTAGTAGACTACACCATCTCAGTGCTTGGTCCTTGTATACCACCTTTGAAACTGGTATTCAAATTTTATGCCAAGGTAAAATGAAATATGCTGCCTGTTTGAGACTTTTGGGTTTGCTTCCAAAATGAATGAATGCTAGCTATTCCTTTTGACTTAAGGAAGATAATGTTACAACATCTCTTCATATTTATTGTTTATTTAGACAAAATTAGAAAACAATGAATCCTTACTAATATTTAAGTGAATTTTTATTAGTGTCCTCACTTTGGTCTGAAGTATGACTTAGGTATTTTGATTTTTAAAATAGGCAATTTTTCTTAAAATGCTGATTTTTTAAAGTGATTTAATAATGATGTATCCAAGATATATTTTAAAACCTTAAGAAGACCTATAATCGTCTTAGAAAAGGGTGATATTTTATGAGTTACAAAGTAAGTATTATCCTGTTTACTTATGGCTATGTGGTTTTGTTGCCAAAGTGAGGTACACATCAAATATTATTGCTAAAAATAGAAAAATACATTTTTGTAGTAGTCTGTAAGGACAACTGATTAAATTCAGGAAAATTTGAAGTTTATTATTTTAATCAAAACTTTCTATATATATATATATTCATTAGGGTTGAAAAATGAGCATCTTGGTTTGGTAAGATACACTTTGATCACATGTCTTTGTGAGATCTTTCTGCTCTAATAACTTTTGAAACCAAATCTTCAAATAAACTGAACAAATAAACTATCTTGTCAACCTTTGTTTTCTTTTGTCCAGTAGACTCCATATCAACATATATTAATGCCTAATATTTTTCTATTGTTTATTAATGGCATTTGCCCTTTCCATGGTCCTGCCCCTGCCATTTGGTCTTTTTTGATTAACTTTGGTGTTAAATAGGTAATCAAGGGCTGGGGTTGTGGCTCAGCGGTAGAAAGTTCGCCTAGCACATGTGAGACCTGGGTTCCATCCTCAGCACCACATTAAGAAAAAATAAACAAATAAAATAAAAGTGTTGTGTCCAACTACAACTAAAAAGAATTTAAAAAAAATAGGTATTCAAGTGCTGTCTGTATGCCAGAGAACTATTAGTTGTGTCTGTTTTTAAGGAAAGAAAACTCAGGTTTGGGAAAATTAAAGTTATAGGGCAAATAAGTGACAGAAATAGATGTAAGACCTAGGTCTAACTCTCACTGTAAAGCCTGTGCTATTTTTTTCTGTGCTGCTGCCTTTCTGCAACATGCACGAATTCACATACATACCCTCTATCCCACAATTTAATTGTGGTTTATTTTTTATTTTTGAGTTATTTAAGCATAGATTTTTCTGTTCTACAGAAGTGACTTTTGGGAAAATACTATATTCTTATATGATGTGGAGGAAGCCATATGTACTGAAAACATTCTCTCTAGATCTCAAGCAATTGATCTGCAGCTGGGGTTGTAGAACAGTGGTAGAGCACTTGCCTAGCATGTGTGATTCCCAGCACCACATAAAACTAAATAAACTAAATGAAGGTATTGTGTCCATCTACAACTAAAAATATATTTAAAAAAAAACAGTTGATCCATGACAATTTTCATTTGAAATATAAAAAAGTTGCAATCACTGTTATAAAATAGTAATTTGGTAGAATTTGGTAGTGAACTTGCTCTGATCCTGTGGAAGGAATGTGCTATGAAATATTGAGAAACAGTTTCTGCGTAGTATAAATGTAATGAATGGTGTATTGTAGAGTTGATTTTTCTAAGTGACTGTAGAGGCTGGTACTGCAGGAGACAGCTCCATCTGCACCTGGAATATTATTGACAAGTCTTAACTAGCATAGTGCTCCTAGGTCTTATGTATACAGTGTATTAGAAGAATTGCTTTTATTTACACATTAAATTTTAGAACACTGATTCCTGTATGACTGAATTGTAAGGATCCTCTTCACACAGGTATCTTCAGGAGGTGGGTTACACAGATACTATTCTAGATGTGAAATCTAAATGAGTACAAGCTTTGCTGGGCTTTTCAAGTGATATCACTGACAGGGAAGATGACAAAAATCAGGATTCAGTTATAAATGGCACAGAGGCTGAAGTTAAAGAAACAGCAATGATTGGGTAAGTATTTTGTCTGGAAAGTATTTTAGTTGTAACTTAGTTCATATTTAATATTTTTGAATTTAAAATATTACTTTTAGGTGGGATTTGGAAATAAGTTAAAGTTTCATTTGGTTAGAAGGCAACACAGGGGTTGAAGTTAGCATTTGAGACTATTTAGTTCAAGAATGTAATTTCATATTTAGGCTATTTTATTTGCTTGAAATTTATTTAATATAAGATTTTTTAATATCTTGAAGCTCAGTCAACTACTATTAGAACCTCATAGAATATTTTGATTTGAAATGCAGTGGTAATCTATAAGAATGGAATTTCATTATAAGTGACCCAGAAATCATAAAAATACCTCACAATTCTTTAGAAGAAACCTTTTTAACCACATTTGTTTATGTAATAATTCTGTAACTCATCTTTTCTTTGATGTAAAATATCTACTTTAAATATACATATTGTTAGATTGAAAAATTTAATAATTTGAAATATTTTTCTTATTGAACATATTATTATTATACAGTTGTATATAATTCTAGTTAAATGAACACTAACAGTTCAATAAATTAATCATTCTTTATTGGGAAAAATTTGCTATGATTTTTTCTTTTTTAAAAAACTATTATTTTATTTACTTATTTATTTTTATTTGGTGCTGAGGCTCAAACCCAGTGCTTCACACATGCTAGGGGAGCACTGTACCACTGAGCCACAACCCTTGCCCCTGCAATCATTCTTAGTTGAATAAAAAGCCTAAGATTCTCTGAAAGTCTTAATTACGATGGTATTACATTTTAACCCATATTTAGGCTAGTAGAATGGTTTTAATTGAATGCTATAAATTTTCTAATGAGAACATATTTCCTGTTATTTGGAATATAAACTAAAATTATAAGATTAGGTAAAGACACAAGATAGGAATTTTATAAAAATATGTCTTTGGAAATTTCTTAAAAGTGTTCATTAATAATTAAGAATGTATTGGGGCTGGGATTGTGGCTCAGTGGTAGAGCGCTTGATCACACATGAAAGGTTCTGGTTCCTCAGCACCACATATAAATAAATAAATAAATAAATTTTAAAAAGAATGTATTAACTTGTATTTACAAATGAAAGTACAGATTTTTTTCTCTGTAGACATAGATCATATAGGTATTATTCTTGTTTTTACCTTTTACATTAACCTAAGTCATTAAGTTAACTTAGGTAATATAAATATTTTTAGGGATGGTAATGCATACTTTTACAAAACCTTCAGTAATGACTTTCAGAAGAGATGTCTCCATTGTCTATTTTGTGTTTACCTCTCTTTTAAACTGAAAAGGATGTTAGTCTGAATTTGTCAGATTTCTGTAGAAACAGAGAAAAGGAGGAAAAAATCAAAATTATAGCTCTCAGCAGATTTGAAATTGAAGATTTAGCTATTTTTAAAAATTTTCCTTTACTATGACTATAGTCCATCCCCCCCTCCCCAAAAATGCCTTCTCATCTAAAACATTTTCTGATGAACTAGAGAGAAAAAATTCTGTTGTGGCCCTTAGGAAAGTGTTAACTAAATTTATTTTGAGGGAGCTATGTTCAAGCCTTATATTTGAAAATTTAGTCATTTCTAAAAGACTCATGGTTTATTCATTGGCAGAGTCAAATCTTACAATAATATCAATTTGACTAGTATATTGTTTTCAATAACTTTATTTGTACATTTGAGCTTTTTACCTCCTTAGCTGTTTAACAAAAGATTGCATCAGAGAAAAATGACATATTTACTAGTTACTTAGTTATAAAAACTCATGTAAGAAGTTAATTGAAGAATTGCAGAAAGAAATACATAGGGGGAAAAAAAGGAGGCAGAGATAATGAGAGAAATATTTTCAAAAATACATTAAGGTTGATATAAGGATCAAAGTAAGTGTGAATCTTGAGAGGGAGTTCTTTTCAGTAGATTATCACTTTTTTTGTTCATTTGGTATTAGAGTGCTTTTATACACATGATCTATGTCTGCAGTCCTTTTTATTTTGATACAGGTTCTTGCTAAGTTGCTTAGGGCCTTCCTTCTTGAGACTGGCCTCAAACTTGTGATCTTCTTGCTCAGCCTCCCAAATTGCTAGAATTAAAATTGTGTACCACCATTTGAGGCACAATCCTAGCTATTAAGATAATTGAGCCAGGTGTGTTGGCACTGTAAATCCAATGACTCAGGAGGCTGAGACAGGAGAATCACAAGTTCAAGGCCAGTCTCAGCATCTTAGTAAGATTCTGTCTCCAAATAAAAAAAATTAAAAAGGGCTGTGAATGTGACTTAATGGTTAAATGTCCCCAGATTTGATCCCAGGTACAAAAAAAGGTTATGATTATAAAGTACTTTTAAATGAATAGCCACTTCTTATATTGCTTTCTAAATCCATAGAATTGTAATAGATGAGAATCAATGTCATTTGAGACTCATAATATAATATAATATAAATGTAAGTTGTAAAACTTATCATGAGTTGATTTTATGTTGAGGTTAAAAAGAGTAACTGAGCATGATTATTTGTGTTTTAAACCAGAAAATCTGAGTTAAGATTCTTCTTCTGTGCTGGATAATTTCAAATTCCTTGAAAGTGCAGCTGATGATTTCAGTGATGAAGATGAAGATGATGATATTGAGGGAAGACAGAAAAGTGTCATTGATACTTCAACAATGAGTCAAATAACTCAGATAATATATATTTTAAGGACTATGTTTACTTTAAAAATAATTCATGTGGGGTTAGGGATATAGCTCAGTTGGTAGAGTGCTTGCCTAGCATGCAAAAAGCCCTGGGTTCAATCCCCAGCACTGCCGCAGTCTGGCTGGGCACAAAATCACGAGCCACCACACAGCTTGTAGATTCAAACAGCAACTCTTTATTCCCGAACTCACACCAGCTGTCTACAATCATGTTCTGGGGAAATCCACGTTCTCTGCCCAAATCCACCCCCACTGGGCTTCTGTCTCCCAAAAAATACTGTCTGAATCCCGTGAGAACTCAAGGGGAACTCTGGCAGCAGGATACGCCCTATTCCCAGCAGGAATAACCTTAAACCTGGAACCACCCTAAACCCGGATAGTCCTAAACCGGGAACGCCCTAAACCCAGATTATCCTAAACTGGGAACACCCTAAACCCGGATCCACCCTGGTCCTTGAACAAGGTCACCTTAGATGCAATGTCACTGCAAAATGTCCTATTTCCACGAGTCCTTCCACTAAGCAACATGGGGTACGCTGGCAAGGAAATTGTCATACCTACTTGGCAAATGGCTCCCAGCACAGCATCATCTCACACACACACACACACACACCAAAAAAACTCATGCTCTTTAATATAAACCTTTTACTTTTTTTGTGAGAAATTAGAAAGAGCTTTGGTATAGATTTCAAATTCAAGAATGCTTTTAATATTATAGCTTTGCCTTAAAAGCCCTCACATGAATTTTTATTAACTTATTGAATATGATAATTTTTATAGAGCTGATGAATATAATGAAAATGATATGGGTTGAGATTGTGGCTCAGTGGTAGAGCACCTGCCTAGCATGTGTGAGGTCCTGGATTCGATCCTCAGCACCACATAAAAATAAATAAATAAAGATATTGTGTCCAACTACAACTAAAAAATAAAATATTTTAAAAAAAGAAAATGATAAACATGTGTTATAGCAGTCTAGTGTTACAATCTTATTACAATGTAATTGGCTGCTATAAAACAATAGAACTGGCATATAATCCATTATGGTGCCTAACATCAGCTCTGATGCAGATTTTGTCTCTCTTGTGAGTTGCTTTGGTAGGTCAGGCCTACAGACTTCTAAAACTCTTCCATTACATTTCTTCAAATTGTCCGCAACAACTTTTCACTCCCAGGTGCAACCCCCACCTTCCACCCTTTTTTTTTCCCAGGAGAGAAAGCCTTTGAGCATTTTCGATAGGCAAATAAATGAGTAAACACCCTAGGCAACTTCTCTTGGGCTGACATATTTCCGAGCTGAAACTGATTTATATGCGAAGGAGGAGAAAGGAGATGAAGGAAGAACACAAAGAAAAAATAATAAGAGTCACACAAGGAGTATGTGTGCTGAAAACGCGACTCCTCCGCCAACTGAAAACGGCTACAGGGACAGTGCGCAGCACTCAGTGCCACACTGCGCTATGCAGGGAGGGCAGCAGGGGCGGACCCCCCGAGGGGGCTTGCGCAGGGTACCTCCACCTCCGGGCGAGGGCGGGTCACCCAGCTCAAGCCCACCCGCCACACTTGTGGGTCTGTGCTGGGCGGGGATGCAATCCTGCCCTCAACCGCTCCCCACCCACGAAATCCAACCTCACCCGCAGCTGGCTAAGCGCAGGGAGGGGAAGGGAGCGGGAACCCGGGCACGGGGCATCCTCCCGGGGTGGTTGCTGCAGTCCTCCCGTGGAGCCCTCTCTCCTCGGGAAAGTCTCAGCCAAACTTTGTTCAGCTCAGCCAGCGCCAAGGGGTCGGCGCGGGCCAGGTGGGAGGGGGCCCGCAGCTGGCGGCCATACCTTCGCAGGGGCCCACTTCATACTGGGTGATGGAGTCGCCATTGAGCGGGGGCGGATGACACAGCGAAGCCCCCAGTCGCAGACTCCGTGGAGCCCAAAGGCGCCGCCGCAGCTCTCCTTCCTCTGCCTGGCGCACATGTAGCAGCAGCAGCAGATGCCCTGCACAATGCTCCCCAGGCACCTCCTGGGCTCCTCGCACTTAGACTCGTCGCAGGGCAGGTAGACCAGCGCCCGGGTGCCAGAGCGCGTCAGCAGCAGCAGCAGCCCCAGTACCGAGACAAGGAGGTGCCCGCAGCCGGCCAGCCCCCTGCCCCCCACCACCAAGTACATCCTCCTGCGCCGCCGCCTCCTCCTACAGCCTGGCCAGGAGCCCGGCGGCGCCCTCCCCTGCGCGGGGCACAAGCGCCGCCGAGCGCCCCCCTCGGGCCCCGGGGCGCGCCTCCCCTCCCGGGGCAAGGTCCCCGCCCCTCCTGCGGGCCGCGCCGACCCCGAGCCCACTAGCGTTGGCGCCAGCGGCATCGGTGGCTTCCCCTCCTCCTCCTCCCGGGAGGAAAGGAGGAAAAAAAAAGTTTCCTCCTGGCAGCTCCGGTTCAACCCAAACTTCTGGCGGCGGCGGTGGCTGCGCTCGGCTCCAGCCCGGGTTGGCGGCACCTCTTCCTTCTCCTCTTCCTAGTGGGCGGCGCCGCTGCGGCGCAGCCTCCGGGCCTGGTCCCCATCTCCGGAGCCGCCAAGTGGGCGCGGTGGCGCAGCAGGTCCGCAGCGTCTGCTCTGCGCGTGCGTGCGCGGACCTTCCAGGCGCTTGTTTATGGCTCCAGCCTCTGCCGCTAGGGCTGCGCCCTCCCCGATCCTACCTCATCCCCCAGACCTC
>NW_026005769.1:254763-292366 GCF_001458135.2 Marmota marmota marmota | reverse complement strand
CCTCGCCCCCCCGCGCCGCGCGCCGCTCATTGGCGGCCCCCCACCCCTCTTGGCCCGGCCGGCCCCCTCCTCCTCCTCCTCCTCCTCCCCGGTTGGCGGGGCCTTCCTCCCTCCTCTTCCTCTTTTCCCCCCTTCTCCTCTTCCTTCCGGAGCCTGCCCTGCGGCGGAGCTACTGCTTTGACCCTGGCACCGCGAATGCGCTGAGTCTCAGCTTGCTTTGGATCCCTGCACACCCAGAGAACTGGGAGAATAGCTGCGACTGGAGCGCCTGCCAGCACAGTGGCCACCGCGGCTAGCCTAGGAGCACCCGGGCCAGAAGGCTACACCAGTGCCAGGCAGTTTTGAGGTTGGAGACCCCAGAATCTCCTGGCCAGGGGATTGCTGTAATCTCCGCTGGGCACCAGCTGAAGAGAACCCCAGGAAAGGGAAACAAAAGCATGGAAGCTCCGCAAACTGTACAAGAATCCATCTTCCACTCGAGCTCTGTATAGACTTTGTAAAAGATCATGTAATGGAGTCTCGGAAAGCTCGAGAGGTCTCCAGCGAAGCTGCTGGTGAATTAATTAAGTGCTTTAAATGGTCTAGTGTAGCAGTAATTCACTTGCAGGTCAGCATGGGAAAAGAAAGAAGAAGCAGAGCAAGCAAAGCAGCAGCAGAAAAAAAAATCCTTTATTGTATACAAGCAATCTTTTTATAGTATTGTGAACAAAGAAGGCAGCCTTCCAACAGCAATAAATCAGGTCTTTCAGCTAGTATACATACATACATAGTATACAGAAGTTTTACTTTCTAATCAGAAGTGACCCGCTTCTCATGGCTAATCTACTCTCGGCCTGGAGCATGCCAATCTCTGTTCTTGTTAAGAACAGATAATAAAATTTTTCTTAGCGCCCTCCTAGCCCGCTTGACAGAACATCCTGTTTGCAGGCAAGTCCTCCCAAGGACAGCAGACACCTCGTTTTCAAGCATGCCTGCTGTTACCTATCTGTACCTTGATAGAATATCCCGTTTGCAGGCAGACTCCATCAAGGACAGTAATAGTAACGCAGTCACATCTGATTCTCTACAGTCTAGGTAAATATTCCGCCAGGGTTGGGAGGACTGTTGGGGATGACTGTAGTTAAAGTTGAATTTTAACTGTCCACTTCATGTTTTGTCGCTCTGCTGTCTGTGCCAAGGGCGGGGGTGACTAGAAAGTAACAGCTGAATCCTTGTCCCTGGAGTAGGACCGAATCCTGGATTATTACAAGTCTTGACCTGGGGCGAGACCCATAGTTGCATGCATCATCAATGTCATCTGACATCTGACATTGCCTTTTGTTGCAGTAATTCACTTGCAGGTCAGCATGGGAAAAGAAAGAAGTGTTAGTGTTAGTGTGATGTAAAGCATGTTCTAGATGAGCCTTTTGTAAGGGGAATAATAGCTGATCAATATTTTGATTTCCTCTAGATAATGGTCCCGGTAGTGTAGAATGTGCTCTAATATGAGTGAAATATACTGGAATAGTTCTCTGTAACAATAATCTTTGTGTAAAAGCAAATAGTTTTTCAATAACAGTCTTTGGATTAATAGGAAGGCTAACTGAAGGTAAATGTGTGCACACCAAAACCGCATACTGAGAGTCAGAAACAATATTAAGAGGAACATTTGAAAAATCTAATAAAGCTAAGGTAATAGCCCATAATTCAGCAGGTTGAACAGAGGAAAACTCATGAGGATATACTTTAGAAGCTATAGGAGTCCAATATCCTGCTGAAGTTTTGTTAGCATCAGTAAAAACAGTAATACCGGAAAGAGGAATCGAAGAAATAGGGTTTACTAATATCATAGAATGTTTTCTAAAAAATTCAAAGACTTTAGATTTAGGATATTGAGTAGTTAGAGCTCCAGAATAACCAGCTAAAGCAATTTGCCAATTATCATTTAATTGTAAATTGTAAGAAATTTGTTGCTGAGTTATTTGAGTAATAATTTGATTTGGCTCTCTACCACTCAATTGTAACAATCTAGATCTACCTTTAATTACTAAAAAGGCTAGTTTATCCATATATGTAGTTAACCGTTTATTATACTTATTAGGTAAAAAATCCATTCTATTATATGATCATCTTGAGTTAGTACTCCAGAAGGGGAGTGAGGAGTATGGAAAAGAATCAATTGTACAGATTTTTCTAAGTCTATATAAGACAAATATCCTTCATTTAAACGTTGTTCAACTAAAGTTAACTCTTGAGATGCTTGTTTAGTTAAAGTTCTAGGACTATGTAGTTCAGAATTACCTTCTAAAGTAGCAAATAAATGCTGCAATTGATAAGTAGGGATTCCTATAGTTGAACGAATCCAATTGATATCTCCCAGTAATTTTTGAAAATCATTAAGAGTCTTTAAATTATCTTTTCTTATTTGAACCTTTTGAGGCTTAATTTTTTGTTTATCCAAAACAAATCCTAAATATGAATAAGGAAAATTAATTTGCACCTTCTCTAGAGCTATTTGTAATCCAAATTTAGATAAAGCTTTTAGAACTGCTTTATAAAAACAGTCGTGTTCAATGTTAGTAGGGGCTGCTAATAAAAGATCATCCATATAATGATATAAAATATAATGAGGGAATTGTTGTCTAGCTGGTTCTAAGGCTCTGGCAACAAATTCCTGACATAAGGTAGGACTATTAATCATGCCTTGAGGTAACACAGTCCATTGATAACGTTTAGCAGGTTGATGATTATTATATTCAGGTACTGTAAAAGCAAATTTTTCCTTATCCTTAGGTTGGAGAGGGATTGTAAAAAAACAATCTTTTAAATCAATAACAGAAATTGACCATTTACTTGGAATCATAGCAGGAGAGGGAAGTCCTAATTGTAATCCTCCCATAGGTTTAATACATTTATTAATTTCCCTTAAATCTGTCAATAAACGCCATTTTCCAGACTTTTTCTTAACAACAAATATAGGGGAATTCCAAGGTGATGTGGAATATTCAATATGTTTCACCTGTAATTGTTCAGTAACTAATTGTTTTAATGCCTTGAGCTTTTCCTTTTTCAAAGGCCACTGCTCAATCCATTTAGGAGTACTGGTTAGCCAGGTTAATGGCATAGCTCGAGGGGACTGAACAGTGGCTACAAGTTTTTTGAAGGAATATTAATGTGTGCTCCAAGCTGAGATAAAATATCATGGCCCCAAATATTAATTGGAACATTGATTATGTAAAAAGCTGTTAAAAATCCAATATTCTCTAAGGTATGACATGATAAATGGCCAGAACTGACCCACACGTCCGTTATTGCCCCTAATCCATTTAATGTTATTTGACATTTTTGTTTAGGCCATTCTTGTGGCCATTGTCTTATAGAGATAACTGAGACATCAGTTCTAGTATCTATTAACCCTTCAAAATATTTTCCTTGTATAATTAGAGCTAAAGAGGGTCTTAAGGTTTCCCAAAATATGTTTTTTTTTTTTGTATTTTTAAATCCTCCAGTCCTTGATTGATTTTTAGAAGGCAATTGAAAGAAAGGTAACAGCAAAATTTGTGCTATTTGTTCTCCACTGATCAAAGAAAGGGCTTGAGTAGAATAAGCCATGATGAAAATTTCATCTGTAAAGTCAGGATCAACAATGCCAGGAATAACATGAATGCCTCTTAAGGCAGAACTATTACATCCAAAAATTAATCCAAAACTCTTAGAGGGAAGAGGTCCAAAAACACCAGTCTTTATTTTGTAAATTCCACCTCCAGGAGATATCAAAACATTTTCATTAATTGGTAAGTCAGCAGCAGCACTTTGTTGAGTAGCCGCATAAAGATTATCAATAGTTAACTTAGTATTATCCTGGGGTTGTTTGGTGGGTGACCCAACTTGGGAGTCACAGATGCCCGAAACAAATGAGAAATGATTCCCGGTATTATTTATGGGCCCCAGGGATGATGGCCCATTGAGCAGTTTCCCGACGGGGGCAAAGAGTTTCCATCTTTATCTGTCTTAGAATAACATTCATTTGTCCAATGTTTGCCTAGTTTACATCGTCGGTAAACTTCTGTAGGTTTCCTTTTTGCACTGGGAGATATACTATTTTTACTATTGTTACCTTTTTTCTTACAATCCTTTTTAAAATGACCTGCTTTACCACATTTAAAACAGGTTCCTGATTTATTGGGTTTAAGGGCTCCTGCCATGGCTGCAGCAAAAACAGAAGCTTGATGTTCAATTCCTCCCACACCAGCACAAGCTCTCACATATTCACTTAATGAGGTGTTTTGCCCTTTTAATGGCCCCCAAATAGGCTTACATTCAGGATTTGCATTTTCAAATGCTAATGTTTCCAATAATACCTTTGCTATTTGATCTTGACCTATTGCCCTCATTACAGCAGTACGCAGTCTGGCAAGAAAATCAGTACAAGGTTCAGTAGCCCCTTGTACAGTTTTAGTAAAGGAAGGTTGTGCTTGACCAATGGGTATCGCACGTCTCCAAGCTCTTAAGAAAACCTGTCGAACTTGTTGAAGATCTGGATCTGTATATTGAGCTTGCTCTCTATAGGCACGGTAGGTAATTACCCTCCCCCATTAACTTATCCTCCATAGGTCCCGGGGGATTTTGAGCCTCATTCTCTCGAGCTTGTTTTCGTTCCTCATCTTCCCACCAACTTCTCAATTGTAACCACTGAGATCCCTCCAAAACTGTTTTGGCTAATGCCTCCCAATACAAAGGAATAAGTAGTTTAGAAGTTCCTAAATTTTCTAATATACCTAACACAAAAGGAGACTGAGGGCCATAATGAGAGACTGCAGCTTTTAAATCCTTAATAAATTTGTATTCCACTGCAGTATAGTGAACATCAATCATTTGGGGATTTTGAAGGTTTTGTTGTCTAGTTATAGGAAACAAAAGTGGTGGATCAACAATTCCACTAGGGGGATCTGCAAGATCATCATCATCATGTATCATAGTAAGAGGAAATGAAAAACGTTGTTGTTCTCTACCCACATCAACTCTATACCTTGTCACTGGAAAGAGAGAAGCATTAGAAGGAGTAGTAGGTTTAAGAGAGGACCTTTGCTTTTTTAATTTCATTTTTTCCACAAAGGCCTCCATAATTTCTTTCATACTGGAGTCACTATCTGAACTTTCTGAATCTTCCTCATCACCCAGATCTGATTTAGGAGAGTCATCTATAGTATCACAAATATCTTCCTTGGGTTCCCTTTTGTTAACCTTATTATTAGATTCTGATGTATTAACTTGACTTTCACAAAGAGAGCCCTTATCATTATTGCTTTCTAATAATTGTAATGCCTGAGTAATAGCATTACACAATGTCCAAATCTTTAAAGAAATAACATTTCCAGCCTGATGCTGCTTATGGAGCTCTTTCTGAACTAATTTCCATTCCCCTAAATTTAATTGGACCTTAGTTTGATACTGGAACCAGTGACAATGACATTCTATAATTTTAAATAACTCCTTGAGTCTCTTATGAGATGTTTTCACACCTATGGAATATAATAATCCTTGTAGTAACTCCACATATTGTTCCTTTAAGGACTGAGGGTTTCCCATGTTAGTTCTGAAAGTCCCCCTAAAGTCTCTTTCAACCTGGGGCGATACCTTTCGATATTTCTTAGTTTTGAAAGTCCCCCTAAAGTTTCTTTCAACCTGGGGCGATACCTTTCGATATTTTGTTAATCCCGAAAGTCCACCTTTCATTTTCTTAACCCAGGGTGCTTACCCTTTCGGTGCTGGATCCTGCCAACTACGCCAAATGTTGCAGTAATTCACTTGCAGGTCAGCATGGGAAAAGAAAGAAGAAGCAGAGCAAGCAAAGCAGCAGCAGAAAAAAAGTCCTTTATTGTGTACCAGCAATCTTTTTATAGTATTGTGAACAAAGAAGGCAGCCTTCCAACATCAATAAATCAGGTCTTTCAGCTAATTAAACATAGTACACAGAAGTTTTACTTTCTAATCAGAAGTGACCCACTTCTCATGGCTAATCTACTCTCGGCCTGGAGTATGCTGAGCTCTGCTCTTTGTTAAGAACAGATAATAAAATTTTTCTCAGTGCCCTCCTAGCCCACTTGGCAGAACATCCTGTTTGCAGGCAAGTCCTCCCAAGGACAGCAGACACCTCGTTTTCAAGCATGTCTGTTGTTACTTATCTAAACCTTGAAGGAGCCTGTCATTTGCGAGCAGGCCCTTCCAAGGACAGCAGACATCTCGTTTTCAAGCATGTCCGCTGTTGCCTTTCTATATCTCGACAGAATATCCTGTTTGCAGGCAAACTCCATCAAGGACAGGAATAGTAACACAGTCACATCTGATTCTCTACACCTTTTTTGTTTCCCAAGCTTACAGACAAAAGTGATGGGTTCTTTTTCTTTTCTTTTTCAAAAAAATTTACTGTGTGTGTATTAATAAAGATGTGTGGTAGAATGGTCTCCGTGATGAACCAGGTGAAGAAGCTACTGATATTATGCAAAGTGCATGGTGTGGAGATTGTTTCTCTTCTGTGGCTGGCAGAAAAGGTTCTTGCAGTGATGTGTCTATAATTGATGGGATTAGAATCAACGATCATTTGGAAGTTACCAACCATTCACAGGAGGATGTGTACTAGGGTAAATAAAATTAATGAACTGATAGAAAGTGACTTGGATCTGTATGGAGATGGGGGGTCTGATCTTGTGGCAAGTATAAAGTGGGCGTGGATGGTGACCCTCTAATTCAAGATGGTCTGGCAGCAGAAACCTGGCGGACAAGTGGATTCTGAAAATCCTGACTAATGATCCAAAAGTTAATAGAAGCAGTGAAAAGAGGAAGGAAACAAAGATACCTTTGAAATCTTCTGTTTGTGGAACAAATTTATACTTATGATTAATATTTTGGTTTAGCCACATTAATCCTCAACCAAAAACCAAAGTTACCAGTGGAATATTCCCCCATTTCTGCCATCAGAAAACTATAAGCATGTCTTCAATCACATTCCTTTATTCTGAAGAGAGGAAAGGACTCACTAATCTCTAGTCTATAGTCTCTTATCACTGATTATTAGGGAGTCACAGGGAATTTGTTCAACATTGAAAAGGGGGAGGAAGTACCCCATCTTCCAGGAGAGTTTAAAGGGCTGTGGAGGAGAATTAGTTTCCAGGGATATTGTAGAGACAATTCCTGCAATGGTGTAGGGTTCAGGTTAGATGATCTTCAAAGACCCTTATACCCTAGGGTCCCATAATAGGTATTGAGTGGTAAAATCATTTAAATCATGCCAGGTTGCCAGGTTTTCTACTAGCAAAACTAAAAAATATAACACACAACTCCGATAAATACTAAGTTGTTTCTTGTAACCCAAAAAGGCACCCACACTTCTCTATGGGATTTGCAAACAAACTGTCATCATTGTACTGTGTTAAAAGGCTGCTTTCACTCTTGGAGAGGAGGTTATCTGTATTTCTGTCTAAATGCAAGTGTAAAGACATTATTAAAATGTAGCAAAAACATGTAGGACTCAACAGGAGAAGCCAAGGTCAGATGATGGAAAAAAAAGGCAAATGCGAGAGAGGCACTATCATTTAAAAAAGGGTGGTAATGATAATTGCCAAAGTTTTGCTTTTTTGTTGTTTGTGATTTTCCTCTTTTAAAATCAATGTATTAAGGATTGAGACAGCTACAGATTGAGCACAAGCAAGGGACAACATGGAGGTCGATATCTATCCTTAATGGGCCTTCAGAGACAGAACCACCTGTAAAGTAGATAGACACAATATGAGAAAGGCTGACTTCTCAAAGGAATTCTAGTCAAGCTTAGCAAGGACTAAAGAGAGTCTTAAGACTAAGATGGATGTATCAGCACAAAAGAATCAAGTTACACATGGTTCTTTTTTGCCATAGAATTCATAGTTATAGAAGCAATGGAGAAAAGATTTCTTGAAGTTTCCTAGTGGCAAATGAGAAATCTACAAGGGCCTGGCAGCTTATTTGAAAGAGTATGTGAATGAGGAGCTCAGTTAAGCTCTTTTCTTCTCTGGGATTCTGCAGAGACCAGAAGCTGAGGCTTAAACACAAAATGTTTCCCTCATCTTCAGAAGCCAGATTAGGGGTACAGAAAGAAGTGGGGTGAGCCCAATATAATGACAATAGGATGTCATATGAGAAATGGACAGTGAAGGATTACATGGACCCTGAATGGCATGTACATCTAACAATTAGAGCCATGCATAGAAAGTGGCTTAATGCCTCTTTCTTTAGGAAGCCTCCTGGAGTTCATTCTCTTCTCTGTTTGACAATATTTTTTAAGTACCTCTGCTTATAGCATTTATGATTTTATTTGATCAGTATTTCTTTAAGTAACCCTGAACCCAGTTAGGCTGTCAGCTCATTGGAGGGGGTAGAATTTAAGAATGCATGATGCATGAATGAATTAGTTGAAAGGGAAGAGAGGGAAGAATTAAATAGAAAAAAGATGTTTGGATATTTTTGTGTGGCCCTTCTCTTGGTTGTAGAAAATACCCCTAAAATTAAGCACTTAAAAGGGATGCTTGGGGCAGGAGGGAGTCTTCCAAACTGGGAAAAAACAGTCTCAAAGGAAAAGGAATTAGAATGTATTTCTGATGGAGGTCTGGAAGAAGAGAGTGTCTGCCCCTTATTGGCCACTGGGCATGTTGGACGGAGAGGATTAATATACTTGAAAATGCCTGGAAATCGAAGTGTCTAATAGAAATGAGAAAGCACTAGACAGAATGCTGGTATTAGAGCCTTCCTCCCAGATACAATGTCTATTTTAACCTTTTGACTGGACTCACACTCTTTGGGATGTGCATACTATTTATATTTTCCTGAAATGAAAAATGTAGAAGTTGTTTTTTGAGTTGGATACAAGTATTATTATAGTGGAGTTGCACAAGAGAAAAAGTTTCATCATTTTATAAAAATGTGTCATATATTTTAGAAGAAATTAGGACAATAGGTCTGGCTCTTTCTGCCTCTTCCTGCCACATCTCTCTGGTCCCCATAGCTAGGATCACTTACATAGACTCTCACCTAATCTAGGCCTTGGCCATTTCATGACATAAGTGAAACCCTAAATCTATTGGCTCAGCTATCTAATTTTGGTATCTGGATCTGGTCCTTGGGCTGTACTATCACCATCTAGTACTTCATATTTACTAAAGGAATCTTGTCTTATCTACTCTACCAGTGAATGGTAACTGTTCCAGAGATACTAGAAGAGTAACAAGGCCTGGACATAAAACACAGATTCTCTGCAAGGTTTAGCCTAGGGAACACACACACACACACACACACACACATACACTGCCCCCTTCCTCCAAACAAGTTATTTATGCATTCTGCATTCATTTTCTCCTCTATAAAGCGGACCTAAGAATAGCAAAATTACAGGGTATTGTATAAATCAAAGATTGTTCCCTATTTTGTTACTTACTAGAGTTCTTCTGATTGTCCTCTCATTTTTTTATGCTTGGGTGGGAATCTCTGATATGTGATATCTTAGCATCCATTCCTCTGAAACATCTGCCTGCCCAGAAACTTGCTGTTTTTCCTTCTTAGGATCTTCTGTTGGTCCTGCTTTGGCAATCTGTCTAATATAGGGGTTTTAGCCTTTGTGATATTTTCTTGATCTCATTTGAAAGAACAATAATTTATGATGATAAAAATAAGTAATAGCTAACATTTAGAAAAAGCATCTTAACTGTGAGTCAATTCGTGAAACACTTCATATGGGTTATTTTAATTAATCTACAGAATACCCCTTTAAGTCCAAAGCCTTATATTATCTCCAGTGTCTTATGTTGTCTTCATTTTACAGTTGAAGAATCAGAGGCACAGAAGGTTGTACATATGGATATCAGGTTTGGAACTCAGTCCTGTTCAGCACCAAATAAAAATAAATCAATAAAATAAAGATATTGTGTCCATTTACAACTAAAAAATATTTTTTAAAAAAGCTATGGTGCATTTCCATCAAATTTTCACATACTTGTTCAATTATTTTCTTTGATAAATTCTTAAAGTGAAATTATTGGTCGGTCAAAAGTTATGTACATTTTGGCATGCATTGTCAGACTGCCCTCCACAAACACACATTCCCTCAAACACTTAGGGAAATTTCTCATCTTCCCAGCTTGATGGCCCTTCATGTTAACAACCTTTTTGGTTGCTTTAAAAGCATCTTACATTGTAGAGCTTTTTACCTTTTTTGTCAACTTTTAAGAAATCATTTTTACATTGATTATTCCATTAGCTCCTTAAAAATGTTCAGCATTAGAAGGTTTTAGTTATGGATTATCGAATGTTTCAACCTTACAAATTATCAAATCATGTAACCTGGCAAATTGTATACTCTACGGTTTTTTTAAGGGAAAGTGTTATGGATTTAATTAAAATTTTCTCCTAAGAAGGAATGCTTTTATAAAACTGAAAACTTATATAATTGGATGAATTATTGAGATCCTCCCCTAAAGTTGAGGCTATTTGAGGTCAAATGGACTGAAAGCCTTTTTTTTTTGGGGGGGGGATAGCTAGAAAAAGCAAGAGTAAGAAAATTGAGAAGAGAGAACCCAGCCAGGTATTGCGATGAGGAGGAGAAAGTTCCATTTAAGTACAATTCTACCTACCTCTCTGTCTTCTCTGTTCAACTCCTCTTCTCCTTCATGTCTTCAGTAACTGGAAGATTCATAGCTCTAAATTGCAACCATTCTTCCTCCCAATCAATATGGCATCTATGTCAATAAATACAATCAAATTTATTTCAACCATGACATCATTGCTCACATGTTCTTATAATGTTTGTTTGGGAATTGAATTGGGTAGTCCCTTGAATAAACAAGCCTTATTTTTTTGTCATATCTAACCCAACATATTATAACTCAGGCAGATTATCTTCTTCGTTCACCAGACAAGGTTCTATTCTCTTGTCATCTTTACCAAGTTCATCCTCAAAGGAAGCTTTGCATCTGTTGGAAATATTGAAAGGAACCAAAACATGTTAAAAATAACAAAAGAAGAGTTAGGGGAAAAAAGGTAGGCATTGAGAGTATTCATGGGAAAAGCATACAGCTTTTCCAACTGCTGACAAGGAGACCTGATCTAAATGTAAATTATCATATGTTAATATTCTTTAGAATGCTAAGGCTTTTCATTCATTCCTACATATCCTGCAATTACTTTGTCATTGAGATGAGGATTTATTACCTATTTTCTGGTAGGAAATGGTAGGTCTCACCATTATGCCTGTTCCTTCTCTTCAATCTGGACACACATCTAACCAGCTTCCTTGTATGTTTTTCTGGAGTCATGAAATGTGCAGGGAAACAATGGGGGATCTTCTATATGCCTGATATCAAAAGCCTCTCCACCATTCTGCATTCTCTGGTATTCCATTTCTGCTGGCTGACAGGCCTTCCAAAGAGAACTCTAAAGCACTAGAAGATTCTAAATCCACTAGATAGATGAATCCTGGATCCCTGAACAACTGCATATATTGGACTTCCCTCATAAATACACACATTCACATACACCTCATTGAATCTCACTGGACTCTAATTTGAGTGAGAAATTAAGCAGCATATAATGTCACGAGATTCGGGGCTTCTTTATTACAGTACTGAGTCTATCCTAACATAATATTTTAGCTTACACAAAAATGGCCTTTACTGTTTATTCAGAGCCAATCTTTTGTTTATATCCTTATACAAAATGCAATTTTGGCATGTGTTTACAACTAACTTACACTTGTTGATTGTTTGTGTAATGAATATATAATTCTTAGGCTACCAATCTTGGCATTCAAAATATTTTCAATGTTATCAAATTACAATGAGATCCAGAAGTTTATTAGTACTGATTAGGGGAAATTAGAATAAGTAATATCAAAACTTTCCACTTACTCTAGTGGGAAAACTATCATCTTTATTATGCTGCCCTGTAAGTTTTATTTCCTGTGCCTCCACACTCTTACACATCTCTGAAGGTGGATATTGGGAGTAATCAAGATCCTGTGTACTTAAAGGAAAATGAGATTCTTCAAATTCTTATTTTTCTGTTTTACAAGTCTTTCAGAGTCTTTTTCTTCCTTTCTAAGTCTCCTTTGTAGTACTACTATGTGATTTCCCCTTAGACACCTTCTCTACTCTTTCCATTGCATCAAGATCTGCAGATTTATTGTGGACTATACATAAGCACCTTTTTCTACTTATCATGTGAACTTTAAGAATATTGTAACATTTTGATATGGGAAGCTAAGGTCATCAGACCCATATTCCTTATCATTAACAGCTTAATATTTCTTAATCACCTTACAGGCTATATTTGTTTTGCTTCAACAGCTTTTTCAAGCTCAAACTAAAGCTTATACAACAAATCAAGCTCATTACCCAAAGTTACTAATGTGTTATAACTGTTTAAATGACTATTGGCCTTATATTGGCAAGAGGAAAAAATGGAAGATTGATTATGTATATTGTTATAGGTTATCAATCGAAGAGTCAGGATTTGGGTGTCTGATTTCAGAGCACAAGCTTTTCATCAAACCTAAAGAATTATAATGTTTTATTTAAACAAATAGAAAATTATAGATAGTGTTGTTTTTCAAAGTAATAACACTGTTACCTTGAGACAATATATATACCCATTTCCTAAGAATGTTAACATTTCCCCAAAATATTTTTGGAACTGGCCTTTGATCCAATTATAAATCTACTAGAAAATTAGACTTGCTAGTTTCCTAGCCTGGTTTTGATTTTAAAACACCATTAGCTTAGTATAAAAATAGTTCCTTCAATCAACAAAATTGATGAATATTGTCCCTCACGGAAATACACAAAATCAGTTAATTCCCAAAAGAAGAAATAGAAATGACAAATACACATACAAATATAGTTTAAGCAAATATAGTCAAAGACATGCAAATTATAACAAGAAAACAATTTTCATCTATTAGATTGACAAAAACGTTAATGATTGGCAGTATCCAGGACTGGCAAAGCTGGAGGCAACAAGGACTTTCATGATTATTGATCGTACTATAACACAGTTCCTTTTTTTCTGGAAAGCAGTTTGGCAACATATATGAAGTTTTAGCTGGATATATTCCTGATCCAGATATCATAATTTTGTGGGGTGGATGGTTCCAGGGATTGAACTCATGAGCACTTGACCACTGAGCCACATCCCTAGCCCTATTTTTTTGTTTGTTTGTTTTTTGTATTTTAATTAGATACAGAATATCACTGAGTTACTTAGTGCCTCACCTTTACTGAGGCTGGATTTGGACTCACGATCCTCCTTCTTTGGCCTCCTGAGCCACTGGGATAATAGGCATGTGCCTCAACACCCAGCTCAGATACCACAAATTTTTATTGTATCTGGAAAGATATTCATGATACATTGTTGATTATTTTTAAAAAGGAATAGTATGATAATAATGATGGTAGAATCTCATTTTATTTATATTTATACTTAACTTTATATTCTATCACTGTACACAAAAATATAATATATAAATAAAATTCTGGAAAAAACGTTCACACACATATGATCTACATTGGCACAGGTTGCAATAATTTTGAACTGTTTTTAAGACATGAAACATATTCACAAATGAAGTGGACTTGCCATGTCTGAAGACAAGCTTTCATTATGTGAAACGTAGATCAGCCTCAAAAGAGAATTTACAAAATTGTTTTATAATATAATGGAAAGAAGATCTTCAAATGGTGAAGGCATTCAAGTGCTCAATATTTGAAGGTGTAATTCTGGACGGTTTGTTAACAAAATCGTCATACTGGTCTTATTGTTGTACCTCATTTGTTCTGTTTATTTACATCAGTTTTCATTAAAAAATTTGAGAACTGAGCCCCAAAGAAATTCACTCACTCGGTGTATGAACAGGCAATAATTTCTTTAGCTTTGGCATGCATTAGTAAAGGAAAGCATATTTTTACTTGATTGACCAAGCTCAGGAATCTGCAAGTCTGCTAACATAGCATTATGTGGATGGTGCCCTGAATAATACCATGTGCCTTGTTGCAAAAGCTGAAGATGTACTTGTGGAATTTATTTTATTCCGATTTATGAGGACTGCTGTACACAAATAGATTATTGTAGTGTCTGTGATTAATGGGACACCACATGGCTGCATGGACTTCATAAATCATTTGATGCAATGTCTGAATGAATTTTTCTTGCAAAATCAGATTCAATCAGCCTGGCTTGAAAACTAGGTAAAGCAGAAGGAGCTGTCTAGTTGTGGGAGGTATCAAGGTGGAGCAGTAGTGAGCACTACATCCAGTTTATATCTCCAGTTATCAGTGCTTTGGAAGAGTGAATACACAGCATGTTAATTAAATCTGCAGATGGAATTGGAAATGTCACAAATGCTGAGAAGGCCAGGGAAAAGATACAAATTGGCCTGAAATGATAAGTGGGGGGTGGAATAAAGGCCAAAAAATTTGACGGATTTGTCCGTGTGCACACTTATACTCGCATGAATCTGCGAGTGCATTGAAAAGTTAGTTAATTTTATAACTCCGTTAAGATCCCAAATATCATATAAAATCTATTTGGGAATAATGACTATTTTAAAAAGTGACTGCATGGTTTTATTCCAAGATCAATAATATTCAGCATTTGTTTTTAAAATAATGATTTTATGGCTTTTTCAATATATAGATAACACATATTCATCACGGAAGAATCAGAAGCCATAGATCAGCAACAATAAAACATATTCTTTAGATTTTCAATGGGATATATATTCATACAAACAAAAATGAGAAAATGAACTCATGTTGCATATTTAATTTGGTATCCAGCTTTGTGTTGTTGTGATTATTGTTTTATTTTTTCTTTGTTTTTTCAGTACTGGGAATTGAACCCAAGGTCTTTCATATGCTGGGCAAGTATCCACCAATGAATGACACCCTGCCAGCCCTTTTTTTAAATACTTTTTTTTTGATTGGCCTTTATTTTATTTATTTGTTTATATGTGATGCTGAGAACTAAACAGTGTATCACACATGCTAAGTGAGCGCTCCATCACTCAGCTACAATGCCAACCCCACCAACCCTTTTATCTCTCTCTCTCTCTCTCTCTCTCTCTATGTATGTGTGTGTGTGTATATATATATATATATATATATATATATATATATATATATATATATATGAGAGAACTGTCTACATTAAAGTATAGACCCCTTGCATCAAGGCCATCAAGAATGGTGGTACAGGGCTGGGCATTTCACTCAAGCGGCAATGCGCTTGCCTGGCATGTGCGGGGCACTGGGTTCAATCCTCAGCTCCACATAAAAATAAAATAAAGATGTTGTGTCCACCAAAAACTAAAATAAATATTTAAAAAATCCTCTCTCTCTTTTCTCTCTTTAAAAAAAAAAAAAGAAAAATAAAGAATGATTCTACAGTTTGTAGACTGCATAGTCCCAGAGGGCAAAACTAGTCAAATGACTACTTTTGTCTCTCAAATAAAAACCATAAACTTGATGGGTGGCTCAAGTGAAATTACATGTGAAAATATCATATTCATATTTTAGGTAACAATTTTTTATTGTTATGTTTCTCTCTTCATAGACCTATAAGATTTATTGCATATATTAAAAATTAAGCCTTATAAGATATTTTAAATTAAAAAATATATATATAATCATGAACTCATAACCTGCACACCATTCTTTTATCTTTTTCTAAGAAACCCTATCCTATCACAAGTTGGAATACAACAAACTCTGAGGTTCAAAAGAAACAAGAAACTTCCTGAGTTAGAAAGATACTGGAGATTGCAGACACTCTTAGAAAAATAATAAGCATGCTTCCTTATTAAGATAATCATAGATGTGAAAATACTGTTACAGAGAAATTGGAATTTATTATTTTATATTACCAAGTAGTTCTTTTGTTCACAAAATGGCTCTCTGATTTATAAAGGGGTTTACTTCATGCACTTTTATAAAACTTCCTTATTACAGTGAAAAAGTGACTTGACCTACAACTATATTCCTTGAGGCATAGTTCTTAAAATCTGAATATTCATTTGACGGTATTTGTTGAGTTTCTACAATGTGTCCCTCACTGTGCTGGGCTCTGGGTATCTCAGTTAAGACCAGACACTACCTCTGGCCAAGAACAGCTTCCAGTGTGAGAAGACAATGTGTGAAGTGTGAATTCAAACACATTATCACAAGTAATGAATTTAGAGTTGTGATTGAGGTGTCCAGAGGACAGTGCATATAATTGAGCCTGGAGGAGGTGGCAAGGGTCTTACCAAGGAGATGGCAGTTCAGTTGAGCCTTGAGTAGTAGACATTTTCCCAGGGAAAAAGTAAGGAGAGGAGCAATCCAGCCAGAGGAAATAGCAAGCACAAAGGGACTGAGGTCTGACAAGCGAATGGCTAGATGAGACTGGAAAGTGAATTGGCAGAGGTGTGATGCTGGGGTGAGGGAAGCAATAACCATGAAATTAGCTACAGCCTGTGGAGGGCTTTGGATGTTATGCTAAGGAGTTTGGATTCGATCCTGCAGAAAACTAGAAATCCGCAGGAAATTTTAGGCAGAGGGCGATATCAATTTTGTTCTTTAGGGAAGCAACTGGGAGCCATGTGGAAGTGGGACAGCAAGGGGAAAGACAGATAACAGAGAGCAGTTTGGAGACCTGTGTTAGTGGCACTATGCCCTGGTGGCTTTCATGTGTAGATTTCGCCCTCTGCAGTCAGGTCAGGAGCTGTGGGCAGGAAGTAGGTTGAAAATGAAGCTTAAAGTTGGCTTTTATAGGCAGCAGGTAAGAGACTGAACCTAGAAGAGAGGGTAAATGCAAGAATGAGGTACCAATATGGCCCCCAAGATGATTATTCGGTCAAGGTCTGGAACAGCGTCTAACAATTGGCATTTCTGCAAGTTTCTGAGACACTGCTACTGCAGGTCCATGGACTAAATTTAAAGTAACAAAGTTATGATGGTGCTTCCAGCCCTGCAATAACCTGGGTTGTCTACAAGATTTAAAAACATTTGAAACTTCACGTGCAGGCAGTCAGTTACTAGAGAGAAGTCTGAATCTGTGGAGAAAGGCCAGTTCTGACAGATCAAACACACAGTCTGAGAGGCAGACCAGGAAGGTGGGCAGCTGTCTGTGAAGACCAAACGAGACTTGATTTAAATTGTTTTTTCTTTTTTATTCCTTTTCTCTGCAGGTAGCACCTACAAAATGGGACTAATGTTTGTGCGAGAAGTGAGAGAAAGGGGCAGGCCTGTGCAAGCTCTGTGCTCAGAAACTGTCTCTGAAACTGGATCTGTCAGGCTAGACCTGGGGTTTCTGCCCACCCTATCCTTCATGGCTCAGGCCACCCTCCAGGAACATCCAGGGATGCCTGGGACCAATGATCTCAGCCTCATTGTAAAGCTCACCAGTTTTTCCTGGGACCTTCTTCAAATGAGACTGAAGAGTTTTGTTGCACTATTAAAAAGGGAAAAAAAAATTCCATAGGTTCAGATAATCAAATTCTTGAGTTGATTAAATTGTCGTGCATCTTTTAATATGACAGACTGAAGAGGCTTCTAGAAACTAGGCCACATTTTCTGGAGAGCTGCCAGTAATCATACAGTATGAATGCATATACAAGCAAGATGTTAATGCTCAACAGTTTTTTTTTTATTCCTTTTTCTTTTTTTTTACTTAAGCTGTGAAGGTAACAGTGACACTGAAGGCAGAACCAGTACAACCCAGGCAACAGATGTCAATTTGCTTAAATTGCAAGATGGATTTGAAATTGGAATTGATTAAAATACTGATGCCTATAGTAGATGAAAAGAGTTGATTCATTTTTTGAGATCCTTCAAATATGGAAATTATTAATCAGCGAGTCTGCTGGTTTATCACTAGGTATTAGCACGTTACAAACACCAAATTCCTCCAACATTATTACCTATGTGACATAAATCCCTTTGGTTGCATAAGAAAATAAACACTCCATTTCCACATCAAGAATAAACATAAAAGGTAATCAAGGCAACAGGGCAACTTGAAGAGCATGGGTTACATTCTAGTTACTTGCTATGAATTTATTTACTGAGTGACTGACTGACTGACTGACTGACTGGATGAATGAGCACCAAAGCAGAAGATGGAGGTAACCGTCACCCTGGCACTAGACCAGAACAATAAAAAATGGTTAAATATTCACTGTTGGATACAGAGTTCCAAATTGAGGGGATGTTAGAAGGACAAGAGAGATGGAGGAGGAAGAGGGATAGGAAAGTATAGAGACTGGATTATTGGTCAGGAGGGACCTGGGAGACTGGAAGAGGACCACTAGAGAGAATTGGATGACTGAACTCCTGATGAAAAACACTCCAGCAAAGTAACTCTTCAGACAAGGAATGGATTAAAATCAGCATTGACATAAACAAGCTCTTGGTTCTAATTATTTGGCAAGTAACTGCTGCAAGTCTCAAAGAAGTTGTGTGGGCGAGGCTGGATCTGTGGTTTCTGGAGTCTATTCAAGTCATCTCAAAGGCTCTTAGCAAACACTAGGTGATGGAAAACCCAAAATGTTGGGGATACCAATTAATTCAACAGGGTTCAAGGTACAAATATTTTGCTTGACACAATGGTGAGTGATACGTAATTCATATTCTCAATCTGTATGGTGAGAACATATATGTTTAGAAATAATTATATAATAGGGTAAACTTTGATAAGTGCCCAGAAATATGAGAATGATTCAGAATATCCATCCATTTATTTTTTTAAAAAATGTGTGCAATTCAGTAGTATTAGTATATTCACAAAGTTGTACAATTATCACCAGTATACATTCCACAATATTTTTATCACTCCAAGAGAAACCCCTCTCTTTCTAATCCTGGATAACTCTAATCAATTTTTCCATCTCTATGGATTTCCCTATTTTCAGTTGATGTCTCAAAATAAACTGGCTATATATGTAGGGTTTATTTCTGGACTCTGGATTTGTTCCAAGGATCTTTATGTCTATTATTACAACAGCATCTCACTTTTGATTTCTGTAGCTTCACAATAAGCTTTGAAGTCAGGAAATTTCAACTATCTAACTATGTTATTTTTCAGATTCTTTTGGTTATTCTGAGTCTCTTACATTTCCATCTATACTTCATATGACATTGTCAATTTATGCAATATATATATATATATATATATATATATATATATATATACACACACACACACACACACACACATACATATATGCTGGAAACTTGATAGGGATTCCATTAATCTGTAGATCAATTTAGGGATCCATTTCGTCTTAACAATATTAACATTTCAACTCATGGGATGTCTTTCTACTTATTAGAATCTTCATTTATTTCAATAATATTTTATAGTTTTCAGAGTATATGTTTAAATTTATTTTTAGAAAACTATCCCTAGGTATTTTATTCCTTTTGGTACTATTAAAATGGAATATTTGAAATTTTATTTTCAGATTATCCATTAAAACTAGTATATAAAAATACAATTGACATTTGTATGTTGATCTGATATTCTTCAGTTTTGCTGAATTTGTTTATTTTTTCTAATAGGATCTATTTTTAGTGAATTTCTTAGGATTTTGTATATACAAAATCATGACATCCCTTAACTTGGCTAGGTTTTGTTTTTCACTATGGATGATTATTATTTCCTTTTCTTTTCTGATTTCCCTAGCCAGAACCACCAGTAGGATGTTGAATAAAAGTACATAGAATGGGCATATTTGTCTTAATTAAGAAAATTTAAGCCTCCCCCCCTCCCATTAAGTACAATGTTAGCTATGGGTTTTCCATAGATGCTGTTTATCTGGTTGAATAAGTTCCCCAAATTCCTAATTTGTTGAGTAATTTTGTTCATAAAATTGTGGTGGATTTTGTCAAATCCTTTTTCTGTGTCTAATGAGATGATTGTGTTGTTTTTATTATATATTCTGTTCTATGGCACATTACATAATTGGTTTTTATATATTGAACCAACCTTACATTCCTGGGACAAATCTCACTGGGTCATGGTGTTTTTTTTTTTTTTTTAATATATATATATATATATATATATATATATATATATATATATATTTGGTTTGCTCGCATTTTATTTGTTTAAATAATATATATACATATATACATAAATATATATACATATATATATATACATATACAGATATATACATATACATAAATATATATATATATATATATATATATATATATTATAGGTGGATGCAATATCTTTATTTTATTTTTATGTGGTGCTGAGGATCAAACCTAGTGCCTCACGCATGATAGGTGAGCCCTCTACCTCTGAGCCATAATCCCAGCCTTTGCTAACATTTTATTGAAGAATTTTGTATTTATTTCTATAAGGGGTAATCCATAGTTTTCACTCCTCCTCCTCCTCCTCCTCCTTTTCCTCCTCCTCCTTCTCCTCCTTCTTCTTATTTTGGAGTACTGGGGATTGAACCCAGTGCCTCACACATGCTAGGCAAGTATGCCAGTGAGCTAAATCCCCAGCACTTTTATTTTATTTTGAGATAGAGTGTTACTAATTTTCTGTGCAGTCCATAGCCTAGTTGTGCCAGGGAAACGGGTTAGGTATCCCACAGACAAAAGAAAGTGCCGGAAGACAGCATGGGAGATGTATGGTTTATTGAGAAAAGCTTACAAGAGATCAGAACTGCTCCAAGAAGAGTTCAATTGTGATAATCGGACAGAACCTCTGGCCCTCACAGTGTTCTGTCCAGTAGTGGCTGGTTAGATGAGTGACATGCATCCTTTCCAAAATGCCCTCAGTTCTGTGCCTGTCCCCACTTGGAGATAGTTGTTTTTTTTTGTTGTTGTTGTTGTTTTGTTTTTTTTATGTTAGGCTGCAGAAGCAGTGTCATCATCAGCATGTTTGCTTACTTTGCTTGAATGACCATCATTCCAAGGAGCAACGGTCCTGGCATAGATGCAAGAAAGTAGTTTTAGACAGAAAACACTAACTTGACCTAGTTTATAGAGTACATAAGAAAAAGCCAGTGGCCTTCAAGATAAGATGTATCTGGAGTTTCCAGCCCAGACTTGTTCTCATCCCTTAGCTTGGCTAGGTTTTGGGAAACAGAAAGGGACATTCAAGGACATTGCGTTTTACTGTCCTCCTTTTATTTAGGGGAAATTCAGTTGCCTAGACTGTCCTTAAACTTGTGATTTACCTGTTTCAGCCTGATGAGTAGCTGGGATTACATGTGTGCCACCATTCCTGGTTATTAATTCTTCTTTACATACTTGATAGTATTCACCAGTGAGGCCACCTCATCCTGGGAAGATTAAAAAATATTTTTATCACTGATATAATCTCTTTACTTTGGTATACATTGTTCAGATATTTTACTTCTTCTTGAGTCAGCTTTGGTAGGTTATATCTTTCTAGGAATTTGTCCATTTTATCTAGATAAGATTTTAATTAGATTTTTAACTACTTTGTTGGCATGTAATAGTTTTTCATATTTCCTTATAATTTTTGTTTGTTTGCTTCTGTGAGGTTGATGGAAATGTTTATTCTTCCATTTTTTTCTTTGACACATTGGTTATTTAAAAGTGTTATTTAATTTCCACATATTTGGGACTTATTTATTTATTATTACACATATTCATTCTTGTTTTGAATTACCTAATTTCATTTCATTGTGGTCACAGAATATACTTTGTATCATTCCTCTTTTTTATTTTTTTACTTGTAAGTTTTATTTTATATCCCTTCACATAGTCTGCCCTGGACTGTCCTATGTGCACTTCAGAAGAAAATGTTTGCTGCTACTGTGGGATGGCATGTTCTATCACTGTCAGTTTAAAATCTGGTTGGTTTATAATGTTATTCATGTCCTCTATTTGCATGTTGATCTTCTGTTATGTTGTTCTTCCCCTTATTGGAAGTGAAGTATTGAAGATTCTAAATATTTTTGTAGAATTGTCTGTCTTATATTTAATTCTGTCAGGTTTTGTTTCACATGTTTTGGGGGCCTGTTATTTGAGAATTCTTAAGGGATAAAACATCGGGCAGTGGGTATCCCTAGACACATATGCACAGAGATCATGTGCAGGTGCTTTTGCCCCACCCCAAAGCCTCTTCTAAACAATCTCTTCTGCCTTTGGTGTCTCCCCAACAAACACCCGAGACACAGTTAGGCAATTGGTATACAAGCTGCCAGAAAAGCACCAGGCAATTTTCTGTTTGAGTTAGACAGGTTGGAGCAGAGGATCAGAGAGGTGGGTGGAGTGGAAGACAGAATTATATTCCCTTTATATTATGTGGAAGATTGTACTGCACCATCCAGGGATAAGGGAGGAAAGTATTACATCAATGGTCCAGAAAGCTAGAAGGCTGTTTGAACTTGCATGTTTTCCATGTTATCTTGGGACCTTGATGATAATATTCCTAAAGAAGCAAATATATGTCAATGGAAAATAAAAATGTCTTCTAGGGTCTGACATCTTCCAGACACACCAAGATTATTTTTAACCTTTTACCTGTAAATGGAAGAATAGATATATTTCTCCACACACACACACACACACAGGAACACTCATACACACTCTCATGAAAATTCATATTCATATATTCATATATTCTGATTATACATATATTTATCTTCCATGGTTTTTTCTCAAAAGAGTACAGATACATCAAACTTTTCTAGGAAAACAAATCTGGGAATATCTAATTTTTGAAAAAATTGATTTATGTTTTTAACTAATGCCTCTTCTAGGGCAGTAATTTTCTGTGTTTATCGTTTCACTTTTCTTAACTTACCTTTTTGATTCAAGATGTAGCCAAAGACCTACCAAAGATTTTCTGTAAGTATTATGAACTTGAATTCAACTTTTAAAAAATATTGTGTGACTTTGAGATCAAAGTACTCATCTCTGATGGGAATAGTACCAGGTAGAATCTTTTGTGCATATTGTTAGTGAAGGAAGGTGAGCATTCTTCCATTGAGCAGAGCTGGGGATAGGACTTCTCCTCTCTCAAAAAAGCAAAGAAACTGAGAAAGATACATACTCAGAATAAAACACCATTCCTTCCTGATAACTTCCCTGGAGCCCTGCATGAAAAGTTGAAGACAGGTGGCACCCCTAGGCTGGGCCTAAACTCTCCACTAGAAGTAGTTTCAGATTCATTCCAGTCTATTGAACAATGATAATCAAAACACTAAAATTTTGATACTTAATCATGGCCATTATATTATTAGGCTAGAGATATTTTATAAGAGGTATCCTCAAATGCCCATATAGGACATATTGGTAAAACACAAATACAATGTATTACCTAGGACAAGCTAAGGATTATAAAATGTTCACCTAAGTACTTGAATCTCTTACTTTGTTTTATGGGTTTTTAACCTTTATCCCGTGAATGTTTGTGCTGAGGATATCTTTCAGAAATGATACCCTAGGCTACTACCTGTTTGACTGTTACTTTTTGGTGTAAGAAGTAAGGCCAACAGTCTGTTAACAATGTTATTACCTGCAACAATCACAAAATGCATGACAACAGACTGAAAAAGCCATACATGGGAAGATGCTTATCTTTATTATTTTATTTTAGTTTCTGAGGATGGGGGGTACATGTATTCAGGTCATTAAAAAGAGAAAAAACAAAACCCCAAGCCCCCAAACCAAGCACTATATATTGATTAAAGGGAAGGTCAGACATGTCCTTATTTTACCTTATTTGAAATTATTTCTTAAAAAATGATTTTTAAGATAACTTTTAAAACATTGTGCTAACACACTAATAGCCATATCCTTAATAATATGGCAAGAGATAGATTTTGTATTCATTTTAAAAATGGGAAATCTGCTGGGCATGGTGACACATGTCTGTAATCCCATTGGCTCAGGAGGTTGAGTCAGAAGGATCACAAGTTCAAAGCCAGCCTTAGCAACTTAGGGAGGCCCTAAGCAACTTAGGGAGAACTTGTGTCAAAACAAAACAAAACTTGGCTGAAGATCAAGCTCTGTGGTAAAGTGCCCCTGGGTTCAATCCCCAGTAACTTCCTCCCACCAAAAGGAAATATTTATTGAGCTAATGCAATGTAGGTTATAATTGACTGATTATAGAGCTGAAAGTTTTATACAGGGCAACAATGTATGTTGTAATTTTAACAGATTTTACTTCAAGGTGACAAAACCCACAAAACTTTAGCAAGTCAAGAGAGAAATATGCCTAAAATTTGCTTGTTCTTTGGGTTGAACAGATGTGATGTATATCAAGAAGGAAACTAACATTTGAGATTGAACAACTACCAAGCTAATGGGTCAGCAGAGCTATATTCTAAGTACAACATGAGAGTCTTGCCTGTAGAGATGGCAAAGAAAAGCACATTTGCAAATTATCAGGATATACCATTCAATTCTGTGATAGGAAATATGTTTTTTTGCCTACTATGGCCTGAAGTTTTAAAATCAGCTATAAAATATAATGAAGTGATCCCAGGTCCTAGGTGAAAAATAGCCTAGGTCCTGCAAATGTGGGGGCAGTTAAATTTCAGTTTTTCCAATTGGGAAAACCAGTTCTCCAAGATTTCTACTAGAATGGGAGCTACTTGAAATTCTTCAATCAAATTTTTCCTCCAGTTATTATTTTCCAGGGTCTACTCTCACTACGTGTTTTGGTGGTCAATCTCAGTCATATTTATTATATTCTAATTCTGTGAGCATCAAAATGAAATTTATAAGAAGGTTTAAATTTGATAGATTCTAGAGGCGTACCCCCACCATTTTTATTTTTCATGTTACTTAAGAAGTCCTTGTCTACTCAGGTTTTAGGAGGCCAAATTCTAACTTACAGAGCCCACTTTAGAACACAATTTATTGCAAGAGGAAGTACAAACATCCAGAAGCATCACAGAGGAGTTGTAAATGGTTCTTGGACCAGAACAGATCCAGAGGGTAAGCTATAATTTCCTCAGTACATTATAAATGTCTTAGCATCCAACTTCCCCTGTACCAGGAGTAGAGATAACTAACTAGATAGGTCCATTCCAAGGAAGGGTAAAAGGCCCAGTGAGGATTCTTGGGATTGAATTCTGACATAAATCTGGAAGAATCCATCTACAAAAGATATTGGTTCTTTGAAATCTATTGGGTTGAATACAGTGCTTTTGTTTCACACTGTGGCTTTAATATTCTAGATTTGGAAAAAAACAATTTCTCTCAACTATAAGAATCTCTGTTTCTTTCCACTCAGTGGCTTCTACCGGCTGCTCAAGTATTAAATATTAATTCTCTCTGTGATTTAACAATGAGTGTATATGCAGCCAGAAGGTTGCTGTATTGGAATCAAAACCAATTAACAACTCAGCTTGCTCACGGCTTATGAATAAGTAGGAAGAAAAAGGACTCCTTTACAAATGCTCAAACACGCGCACCTTAGCCACTCTTGCTTCTAAAGAAGTTCTGGAGACCACTAGGTGTCGCTCTGTACAGATCCCTAGGTTTGATGCAAAGAACTCTGTTCCTTGGCAAAGCTGTTCTCCTTTGCTTCCTGAGACAGACTGTACACGATGGGTGTAATTTAGATCTGAAAGAAAACTCTCTGGGATTCCTGCCATTCATGTCCATTTTCCATTCTCTTGATTTCCTGGCTAAGGATGTATTGGGTGGCGAGGCACACACTGCCAGGTCTAGTCTCCTAGAATCCCCAGCTCCTCCAGGCAGAGCAAGCTTTAAGAGAGGGAGCCACCTTCATGGTGAGATTTGAAGCTATGACATCAAGACTTTCTTCTGCTTCAAATATTTGCTTTATTACTGGGTCTTTCCTACCAGGTGTGAAGGTTGTCCAGCAAGATCTGCCCCTGGGCTAGGAACACTATAAGTTAAAAGTATTGTTATTTAGATGTATATGTTACCTGGTGCTCCTCAACATCACATTAACATTAAATTTAGGGGCTGGGGATGTCGCTCAAGCGGTAGCGCGCTCGCCTGGCATGCGTGCGGCCCAGGTTCGATCCTCAGCACCACATACAAATAAAGATGTGTGTCCGCCAAAAACTAAAAAATAAATATTAAAAATTCTCTCTCTCTCTCTATTGCTCTATCTCTCTTGCTCTCTCTTTAAAAAGTTAACATTAAATTGAGTTATTTAAATATATTAAGTTAAAATGATATTATCTACCTGTCTCTTTGAAAGGCACAGAATATGGATTTAAGAGTGTATGTTTCAGTTAATAAAAAGGCAAGCCTGCCAGGGATGTGGGGAAATGTCTGGGGTGTTAAATTCCCACAATGTATATTTTAAATTTCAAGATGGTTGATAGAACTACAGAGTCAGAATAATATTTTTTTAAAAGAAAGTAATATATGGTAGTATTAAAATATTAAATTCAGAAAACTTAATAAGCACAAGGTGAGTGGATATGAGGAAACAGTCTTCTTTAGAGTCAGAGCAAATACCACAATCATTTTCTAGTAAAAGAGGTAACAGAGATGGGTGAGGCAGTGTATACCTGTAATCCCAGTGACTTGGGAGACTGAGGCAGGAGGATCACAAGTTCAAGGCCAGCCTTAGCAACTTAGTGAGATCCTGTTTCAAAATAAAAAAGCAAAAAGGGCTGAAAGTGTAGCTAAGTAGTAGAGTGCCCTTGAGTTCAATCCTGGGTATTGCCCCCTCCCAACACTTTGAAAAATTATACACTGCATTATTTGGGAGACTGATGTGGTGTCATGAATCCCACTACAATATATAATTTAAATGCTTCAATAATAATAAAAATTAAAAACTCCAATGAGTAATACTCAACTAAAGAACATCTTCAGCCCTGATTTGGTATTAGTGTATATTAAAACTAAAGTGAATTGTGTCATACTTGAGAAAAAGAAAACCCACAATTGCCTTTCAAAAAGAGAAAGAGGGAACTGAGAAATGTGATCCC
Organism: Marmota marmota marmota; assembly: GCF_001458135.2. Classification (NCBI taxonomy): domain Eukaryota; kingdom Metazoa; phylum Chordata; class Mammalia; order Rodentia; family Sciuridae; genus Marmota; species Marmota marmota. The sequence continues at coordinate 265,416 of NW_026005769.1, read as the reverse complement.
ATCACTGGATTAATTCATTTGATGTATTAATAGTTTGAATGGATTACAAATCTAAACTGAATGTTTAAGTTAGATTTGCATAGAACCCAAAGGTTTAATCTGTAACCTCAATAGATATCAATATTTTACATTAAGAATATTTGAATGTGAGGTATTATATAAAGTACTTTATTCACATTATCATATTAAATCTTCAAAATAACCTATCACTTAGTATTTTATGTTAAATTTATTGATAAGAAATTGAAACACAAATGGGTGAAGTAACTTGCCCTAAATGACATTCTAATAAGAGGTAGGGCAGGATCTAATCTCAGATTGGAGGGTCCTCAGGGTCAGAGACCTTAACCACAGTGATTATTACAATTCAAAAAATGCTTTATAGTTTTCAAAATGTTTACAGCATTTATTTGTGGATAATATCCTGTTAATCCTGAGAGCAGGGAGAGTAGACATTACTTCCTCATCTTACAAATGTGAATCTAGAAGTTTGAGGAGTAAAGAGACTTGCCCAAGGCCATGGAATCAGAACTCAGATGGAGGCCTAATTCTATTAAACAGTCTTGCTCCAAAGATTAGACATATAGTTAGCAAGGCAATGTAACAGCAGGCAGAGGGAATTCTAAGTAGAATAAAGGCAAATGGTGTCTATCTTGCAACTTTACTGACTATTTAAAACCTGAACAGCCTTTGGTCAGGGGGAAGTGATGGTAGTTAGAATTATTAAAATTTGCATGATGTGATTTAATTAATTCTTATATTATTTAATTGTATATGCTTTGGACTCTCAAATACATTAATTTGTGCAAATCGGGATTCTTGTAGGCACACCTGATTACCTGTGTAATCATCTTTATGCCAGAGAACTGCCTATTCATCCACAGGGATTGGATTAACCTCCTGTTATGGTTTAGCTATTAGGTTTCTTCCATCCCTCCACCCCAAGCTCATGTGTTAAACAATGCAAGAATGTTCAGAGGTGACCCGATTATGAGAACTGTGATCCCATCACTGGATTAATTCATTTGATGTATTAATAGTTTGAATGGATTACTAGGTGATAACTGTCAGCAGATGGGGTATGACTTGAGGGAGTAGGACACTGGGGGTGTGGCCTTGGACTCTATCTCGTTCCTGACTCCTTGAGCTCTCTCTTTCACTACTTCCTGCCCATCATCAGCTGAGCAGCTTTGCTTTGTCATGCCCTTCCACCATGATGTTCTGTCTCATCTTGGGCCCAAAGCCATGTAGTCAATGGACCATGAAGTAAACCATGAAACTGTGAGCCCAAAATAAACTTCTGCTCCTTTAAGTATTTTGTCATAGTGACACACTCCCACGTGTGATGCTCTCTCATCCTCTCCCAACCAGAATTGAAGAGAACAAGATCCATGACCAATTCAATTAATTTCTATGTGTGGCTAGAATGGCAGAACATGTAAAAACGGAGGATCATTGAAAATGTGTGAGTTAGAGACTGAATTGAGAAACAGAAAAAATAGTTCTTAGAAAATTAAAAAATGAATCAATGAGGCAAGCAGAGATGAAAAATTAAAGAAGAACACTTTTCTGGACTCCTAATGCATTTCCAGTTTCTGGTCTCACTTCCATCAGGATGCCTGATCCTTTTCTGGCCATTTGGCTAGAGATGGGTTTGGCTATTTATGTAGCAAGGTGTACTGAGCCAACTTCCCATTTCGGTTGGTTATTGTCTTTGTTTCTCCCTGTGGAGGTTGCCATGGTTTGAATGATTTTGTCCATCCCCCAATTCAATGTTGAGACCTAATCCTCAATGAGAAAAAATTTAAAAGGTGGGCCTTTGTGATGGTGATTAAATTATGAGGCCTTATGAATGGAATTAATGTCCTTGTAACAGAGACCCTAGAGAAGTAGCTAGTGCCTTTCACCATGCAAGACACAGTGAAGGTACCATATATGAGAAGATGTGTCCTCACTGGTCAACAAATCTGTTGGTGAATTGATCTTTGACTTTCTAGCCTCAAGAACTTTCAGATAAATTTTGTTGATTCTTAGATATCCAGTTTATAGTATTTTGTTATAGCAACCTCAGAGAAAAGGGGGGTGGGAAGTGGAAAGAGCAGGCCCAGAGAAGATGTATGGTGGTCATAACTGAAGTCACAGCCTTGCAGTTGATGGTCATTGTACAAATACAAAAAATCAGGCAATTCCTTGGGACATCTATGGATATAAAAATGAACATAAGTCATGACAGGACTCACTTGGCTGGAAAAGGGAAGTTTTTTTTTTTATCCATAAAGAATAAGCACATTGTACTTCTTTTCTGTTTTTCTTTTTTTTTGGAATATCTTAATCTGTTTTTCTTTTTTAAAATTTTTTTTTAGTTATATATGGACCCAATATATTTATTTATTTATTTCTATGTGGTGCTGAGGGTCAAACCCAGTGCCTCACACATGCGAGGCAGGTGCTGAGCTATAGCGCCAGCCCTGTTTTTCCTTTTTTTTTTTTTAAGTTACTATGGCTAGCATTGGGCTTCACTATGGCTTCCTCCTAGGTGCTTTTCTTTTTTCTTTTTGTACCAGGGATTGAACTCAGGGGTACTTAACCACGGAGGCACTTCCCTAGCCCTTTTTTTTTGTATTTTACTTAGAGACAGGGTCTCACTGAGTTGTTTACGGATTCACTAAGTTTCTGAGGCTGATTTTGAACTCATGTTCCTCCTGCCTCAAGCCTCCTGAGCTGCTGGATTACAGGTGTGCACAACCACACCCGGACTCCTAGGTTCTTTTCTACGTATTATAATAAATCTAGCTATGAAGTGTCAAGAGAGTGTAATGCTGTAACTAACATTTATATAGTGCTTTAGCTTAGAAAGTACTTCGACTTATTAATACTTTATAGTGCTATGTTGTATGGTAACCACAGTGTACCATGTGCCCTGTTAAGACTTTGTGTATAACAACCAACTCCCACAACCGTATCCAGTGGGAGGCATTTTATCCTTAACTTACAAATCAGAAAACTGAAGTTCAGTGAGCGGAAATGATCTGCCTATGAATATTCAGGCAGCAGGGTTCGAACCATGCTTTGGAGCCGCAGTTTGCATGCTTTTTGCCCAATGAGGTTACAATCCTCCTTTCTTAATTTCACTCTATTCATCCATACAGATGAGAGGTAATCACTTCTATAAAAATATACATGATTAGGTCAAAGTAATGTCAAGTAAAGTATTCAAAAATAATTGAGAACTATAAAATGGAAGTACAGACTGACATAATGAAGTCAAGTGTGAAAGTATAGGATCAATTCCACCCAATTTCTCTGGCAGAGATGAGAAATGAGTCTATCATCAATTTTAATTTAAATTAATTATTTAACAAATTTAACAAATACTTATTGAATTCCTGTCTGTTCCATGCCAGATATTGTGCTAGACATAGGAGATTGAAGTTGATAAGACATGGATGCAATTCATACTTCTAATGGGCTCACAAAACAGTGGGGAGCCCAATTTATAAACAATCTGATACAGTCACTAAACGGTACTGAGGGAAGTATATATGAGTACAATAGGAACTCAAGTAAAATGTGTGTAAAATGTCATTTTTTTCTGTACAAGGATACTGAAAATATTGCAAAAGAGGTGGAAATTGAGCTGAAATGTTAAGGATGCATAATAATTTGCTAGGTATACAAGGAAGTTAGCATGAAAAAGATCACTGTCTATTCTGTTTACTTTGAAAATTCTTGTGCAGGAGATACAAGAATTTTCAGAGCCAGTTCTTCCTGGGATTTGTGAACCCATTTATGTAGTGAACATGGACTAGAACAGGGAGTTGAGCTGCACTGGGAAGTTCTAACTCTGCTGCTGTAGAATTTCCTCTCCTGAACTTAGATATCTAGCTCTTTTTTTTTTTCTTTTTGGGTAGCAGGGATTGACCTCAGGTGCACTCTATCACTGAGCCACAAAGGGTTCCCCAGAGGGAGAGGAATTAAGCATGAAGGTAATTTGCTGTCTTGCAAGAGTCCTTGATGCAATCTAAAGTGTTATGTGAGACCTCTTTTGCCCTAAAATATTCCTTTTTCTTTCTCTTTTTTCTTCCATGCAGCACTGAAGATTGAACCCAGGTCTCGTACGTGGTAGGAAAGCACTCTCCCATGGAGCTACATCCCCAGACATTAAAACAAAATTATATCAAGACAGAGTCTCATTAAGTTTCTCAGGCTGACCTTGAAATTGCCATTCTCCTGCCTTAGCCTCCCAAGCAGCTAGAATTACAGGTGTCTCCCACCAGAGTGGCTAAATATTTCTTTCTTTTTTTAAAGTTAATGTGTATTTTAATATTATTTTTTAGTTGTAGTTGGACACTATTTATTTATTTATTTATTTATTTATTTATTTATTTACTTATTTATGGTGCTGAGGATCAAACCCAGGGCCTCGCACATTCTAGGCAAGTGCACTGACTAATCTACATCTATCTGGAAGAAAGTTCTAGGCAAGTGCTCTACTGCTGAGCCACAACCCCAGCCCATGGCTAAATATCTTAATTCAACTAAATCTAGTCATAAAATTTTCACTCCAAAGGAGTAATGAAACTTTCTTTAAGAAACTGTTATAAACCATACAGTGTTCAGAGTATTTGTATGAATCTGTGAATGCTGGTCCTGTACATCTCTTTCCAACTCTGCCACTCTAGATGGTTGACATTGGCCATGATGGTGGTATTTATACCATGGAAACTGGCCAGTGCTTTAAATTGTGCTCCCCGTCCCCAATAGAGCCAGTTTACCTGCAGACCTTTAAATATATTGGGAAGGAGATTAAGATGGGATTAAGCCCTTTTCTGGTAACAGTTAGGACTCATACGTCAGCAGAATTGCATTATCAGCCTGGCTGGGGATCCCCTTGGAAGTCAGGGAGTAGGATCTGAGAGAATGTGGTAAGATTCAAGACAGAATGATTTCAGTTGCAGAAAATCAGGTCAGAAAGGCCCAGAGCACAGCACCTTCCAAGGGAGATGTCTGCAAAGACCCTTGATAAGAAAGTATTACTAATGGGAGCAGGAGAAGGGCCAAATCCAACTTCAAAATTACCTGAGGATTTTAGAGGGTGAGCTAGGCTGCTGCTTGATGCAGAGATAAAAAGTTTGCTTTTTCTTCATGGGAAGAGTTGACCTTGCTGGAGTTGGGGAGGACAATTTCTTTCATCCTCTTTCTCCCCCCAACAAGGGCCTGACACATATGCTCAACTACCAGGAACAGCAGCAAGTGCAAACACCTGCTGGCCCTATGAATTACCAAAGGCCCCTTAAGGAAGAGGGCATTGGTTTAATACCTGGGCAGAGGTAGCTGACTCTGTTAGAACTACAGAATGTTGGTTTTGCAGTTATTGCAGATTCCTGGATCATTAATCAGAGAAACAGTGCTTAGTACCTGGGAAGTAGGGCCAGAGAGAGAATCTTTTCCTTTTGATTAGTGGGTGTTTGTTACAAAAAAAGAACATAAACAGATTTCCTTAGCTCTCTTATAAGCAGAGAACATTGACACTTTAGAAGACCCTAATGTGAACTCATTTGTATTTAGGGAAAATTTGTTACCTGAAACGTTAATGAAAGGTGTGCTCACCAGGTTACCCTCTTTATAAATGATGACTACTTTTATATGATCAGATTGTGCAGCCATTTATTTTAAATGTAGGCACTTGGCTAATGTGAGCAATGTCATGAATGTTACAAGACTTTGGAGAACACTATTCAACAATTTCTCTTTCTCTTTTACTATGCCCTGCAGCCTTTTCAGCATTTCTGATTTATTTATTGTTGGAGGAATAATAGTGGCAACATTTTTGAAGTATATTCCACATTCCATTGTGCCAAGTACTCTCATAAGAGCTCCATAAAAATGATCTTAATTAAATTCTTAAAACACCTCTATTAGAAAGGGTCTCTCAGCTTCCTCTCCCCTAACCCCAGTTTATAGATGAGAAAACTGAGGCTATAAGTTCAATGGTTTGACTAAAGTCTTGCTTTTTCCTCCATGTCTGGCCAGACTGCCCATTTTGATACTTTTGAGAGCAACATCCAGGTGGAGGCTGTCTCTTGACACCTTTTCTCAGAATAGGATATTTTGATATCAAAATTGACTCTCAAAATTGCTGACTCACAGTTCCATCTCAAGTTCACTTTTTCAAGGACTCTGATCTGTGACCAGGGTCTCTTTTCCTTTCCTAGCCGTATGGGTCTGGCATGTGGCTTGTGTTTTCTAGGAGGAGAACTCATAATCTGTGCCTGGAGCCAAATTTTCACTATCAGCATGGACAGGGGAATGACACCAAGATCAGATTTGGATTTTGAGGTTAAATGAAGTCATTGTTTTTCTAGTTCTGCACATATATTTCTTTATTGATAATATCACATCCTGTGTTGTAAATGGTAGTAATTTTCTATTCATCTGCACTACAGATATTGAAAGGATTTGGGTTGTTATTTTAGAATAAGGAAAAATGGGCAAGTCTGTGTCTTCAAGATAATATAAAAGGAAGTATATTTCATGCAGGCACCATGGCTAGAATGCAGAAAACAAACACCATTACTTTTTATAAACAATTAATCTTTCTCAGAGTGGTATCTCTGTTGCAGACACAACCCCAAAGGGACCTTGGTTGTTTTTCTGCTGCCATTTCAGGAGATAACTACAGATTTTCTTGGAGCAAGCACAAATCATGAAACTTTTATCCAAAGCTTTAAACATCAACACAAAACCATCATTTTAAGAAATATTTGGGCCTCACATAGTGGTGCTCGTTTGTAATCCTAGAGGCTCAGGAGGCTGATACAGGAGGATTGCAAGTTCAAAGCCAGCCTCAGCAATGGCAAAGTGTTAAGCAACTAAGTGAGACCTTGTCTCTAAATAAAATACAAAATAGGGCTGGGGATGTGGATTAGTGGTTGAGTGCCCCTGAGTTCAATCCCTGGTACCAAAAAAAAAAAAGGGACTTATTTAAACTTGTATATATTCACTGGGGTTGAAGTGATTTAAGTCAAATAAGATATATTTACTGAGTAGTGGTTCCCAAAATGTGGGCTGTGACTACCAACTTCAGAATCCCATGAACTGCCTATTGGCAATGTGGGGTTCAGGCCCCAAACTGAGCCTAGTGAACCAGAATCTTTGTTCATTGGGCCCCAAAGTTGGAATTTTAGAATGTTTTTCAGGTAACTCTCCCACTTCCACTAAAGTTTGAGAGCTACTGGAATTGAGAGAAAGGCCTGAGGTTTATTGTTGTATGGACATGAATCTTAGCTCTGTTTTGTGGTAGTGTTTCCTTGGGCAAAATACTTAACCTCTTGTTGTTCCAGTTTCTGCATCTGTAAAGTAAGAATGATATTCTTTTCCTGAAAAGGGCAGATGCTATGTATAATAACTGCCTGGTACAGTAAGCAAACACATCTCGCACAGCTACTATTATTACTCATGCATCACTCTGGTGAAATAGACTCTCCTGATGCCAACAGAACTGAGAGTCTCCTAAGCAATCACTTTACACTATGCATCAGTTAGCTTTTCAAGGAGTTACTTGAAGTGAAAGGAAGAAATTGATGGAATGGAAGAATGAGTCCCTTTGGAAAGCTGTGGTCACCTGTGGCTTGGGCAGCTGGTGGTCTGTTCCAGAGCAGTGATTCCTAAACCTCAGACACCACTAGAAACTCCTGGATGGCATGTTGTACATACAGATGATGAGGTTTCATACCATGTCTGCTAAGTCAGACCTTTGGGGAGAGAAGCAGAAGGTACATGTATAATCAGCTTCTGTGTTGATTCTTAGCCTAATTTAGGGGAAGTACAGCCCAGAGAACATACATATTTTATCCCTATGAAGTTTTATCACTCTTTTCCCCCTTCTAATCCAAATACTGAATAACAGGGAATAGGATTTTGATGGGCAATGGTGATAACATCAGTAATAGTAATAATTAATAATAATAATGGCTAGGATTTATGAGCTCTGCCTGTGAGTGAGTCACCATTCTAAAGTTTAAATGCATTAACTCTTTAATCCTTACAGTGATACTAAAAAATAGATGTTTTTGGTGGTGCTGGGGATTGAATCCAGGGCCTTGTGCATGTGAGGCAAGAACTTTACCAACTGGGCTGTATCCCCAGCGCAAAATAGGTGTTTTATTTATTTTTTATTTTTTTTTAAACTTTAGTATTTATTTATTTATTTTTTAGTTCTCGGCGGACACAACATCTTTGTTTGTATGTGGTGCTGAGGATCGAACCCAGGCCGCACGCATGCCAGGCCAGTGCGCTACCGCTTGAGCCACATCCCCAGCCCCAAAATAGGTGTTTTAATCATCTGCATTTCACAGAGATAAAACAGGGACAGATTTTAAATATAGAGCAGGGCTAGGGAACTGTGCTCCTGACCTCTATTCTACTGCATTTCCTAACTCAAATGAAGAGCATAGACTCCTTCTGTCTACACTTCCAAAGTAAGCAGAAGGCTTTACCTTTTTGGTTTGAAAGATCCTCAAGTTTTGCTAGCTGGAAGGAGGGGTCTGGAGCCAGATCAACCTTCTGGGAAGTTGATGTGGGGAGGGTACAGACCTGCATAGATAGTCGCAGACATTCTGGAACATTGTCATTAAGTAACTGAAACTGGAGAGGGGTTAGATTGAAGCACTAGGCCCAGCCTTCTCCCTGTGTCATGGCAGCACACTGGGGCACTAAGGGATTCATAGGGAAAGCCCATGCTGCCTTTTGTCCTACAAATGACAGTGAGCTGAGAAAAACTCATCTTGGAGGCTCAGCACCATGGCTTCTGTTGGGAAACACAAGGATTTTTTGTTTGTAACCCCAGGGCTCATGTGTCATGTTTGGAGGTTAGTTCTTTTTGTCTTATGCCCCAAACTTCACTTTTTTTACTACTAATGTTATACCTAAAAAAGATTTCTTTGACATATACTATAATAATGAGATGGATCTTGAAATTATGGAATAAAGGTCAATCTCATTAGCCTTAAGTTTAGTTAAAGTTTAACTTCCAAGGATTTGTCCCCCACTTCTGGTCATATTCAAAAGGATAACTCTACTAGAATTTATAGACCAGCATCATTGTGAAGACAGCAGGGTCTTGCCCTTACTGGTTTCCACAAATTTCTGGAGCCAATATTTAGAAGGAAAATTTAATCTTCTCCTTCTGAATACTAATAATTCTGATTTGAAGAGCAATATCTTGAGACATTTTTCCAGTAACACAGTCTTATTTCCAGGCACTCTAAACTTAAAGCTAATTACCCTCAGGCTTTATTTTTTTTATTTATTTTTTTATGTTTTATTTTTTTTTAATGTTTTTTTTTTTCTCTGAGGAATGGAGCCCTGTTAAGTATTTATATTAGAATTGTAAGAGCTACCCTTGTTTGAGAAACAGATGTTAGAAGAGAATGCAGTCAAAAGTGAGAAGAAATGACTGGAGCAGAGAACACTTATAATAATAATTACCAATGAGTGAAAAGTAAATAATAAATGTATCTCTTGTTTGTGTGCAAGAATGTTATTGCTAACCCACTATTATAAGTGGTGTGCTTTTTGAGTGTTTTTCCATTAGCACTGATGCACTTGGGCAGTAGTGATCACAGGCTCTTGCCTGACCATACTGGTAATCAGTAGCAGGCATATGCAAAGGAGATAGCCAAGATTTTCTGATGTTTTCTATGGTAAAAGAAAAGGGGCAAATTTCTACTCCTAAGGAGGAGTGAGCCTATTTTCCCAACCAGCATTGTGCTTCTGTGTCACACAGCACGTGCTGTGACACAGATAGTGATGGAGGATATTTGGAGGCTTAATAAGTGTCAAAGTTGAAGTGTCTGTAAGTTTCCTACCATGAAACCCTGTTTATTCCTGCTGTATATACTTGAAGTGCTATCTAAAGACCAAATGCAGCAGCAGGAAAAACCAGTAGCTAGTTAATGAGTTCTTTGTTCCAAACCAATAATCCAAGTTTTTTTTTTTGTTTGTTTGGTTTGTTTGTTTGGCTCAACAGACTGTGCTTTATTTACAAGCCATTAGCAGTTATTAATAAATGAGTTTGGTTGTGACAAATATTTTTGAATTTCAGACAACTCATTTGATACTTGATATAATGAAAGAATATTTATTTTAGTTGAAATTCAGAACTTGACTGAGATTTTATTACCTGTGGACAGCCCAGCCTTTCTGATATAGTTCAGTGGAGCATGAGGGGGACGGACGGTCGGGCTCTGCAGACAGACTCCCTTCATTCCGCTCATGGCTCTGCTTTTACTAGAGTGTGACCTTGGGCAAGCTCAGTTCTCTATGCCTCAGCAATCTATTTTTTGTCAACTAGAGGCAATTATATTACCAACCTCAAAGAGAACTTTCCAGCATTATGTGAGATAATGTGCTCTGTGATTAACAAAGAGTGAGCTCTCAAATATGTACTAGCTAATAATAGAATAAACTGAAACAAATAAAAATTATCTTAATCATTCCTTCTTGTGATAATCAACCAGTATGTCAACTTACCTAACCTGGTAAACTACAATATTAATTTTATGCATTTAGACTGAACCTTTCAACTCTGATTGTATTCTATGGAGTATATATATATATATATATATATATATATATATATATATATATATA
>NW_026005769.1:252223-254738 GCF_001458135.2 Marmota marmota marmota | reverse complement strand
TTTTTCATTCATGAGGAATAACATTTTCTTCTTAGGAGTATATATATATATATTATACTCCTAAGAAGAATATGTTATTCCTCATGAATGAAAAATAAGTATTAAAGTTATTAAAACACAATAATGCCATGATAATGACATATAACAAATTACATGAGAGAATACAATGCAATATTTATAATTTATTTTGATTGATCAAATTTCCTTTATTATGGTGGTTTGACCTTGAGGCTTTAATGCACATGTATTATAGTTTGGTGCATTCTCCATTAGAAGGAATGGGGTGAGAAAATGAATGTGTTTATGGTGCCAAGAATGGATGGGTACTTAGCCAATAAAATGTTGGCTGTGCCAAACTAAAGTGACTGGCATGATTTTGGTAGACTCTAACATTTTCCTGCTTGAGTCATTGCTAAAATGAGGATGAAAGCTGTGCTTGGGGGAGGTCTTATACAAGAAAGGTTGAAATGGAGGGAAACTAGGTTCTTGAGATGTATCTTATGACTGTGAAGTGGGAATGGTTAATGTTTGCACAGAGAAAGATGACCAACTGACTAGGCTTCAAAGTTACACTTTTATAAACTTATCATGATTTCCTCTTCCAAAAGTCATGGCCTATGTAGTCACTCCTAATTACAGAGGCTGGTTATCATTGTTTTTAAGTTATTTGCTTTATTTATTTCTTCATATGATTGTTTTGCCTAGTGTTTCTCCTAAACTTCTTTGCTGAAATCTTCCAGGAAACCTTTCCTCTAATAAAAGCTCCTGTAACAGTAATGCTATGCCCATTACTGTTTTGGGTATATTATCTATTAATTATAGCCAGGGATCTCTCTCTGCTGTAGCAGTTCTGGTTTTGTGGGGAGGGAGGGTCGGGATGCAAGAGAGTTAGGCAAGGGAGATAAGGTGGTGTCAGTTGTAATATGGTGGTGCGACCCTTCTAATTGTGAAAATTTAGTATTGGTGACTTCCTGGCTGTGATGATATTCTTTGTTTGTGTCTTCCAGTTGCCATTACCAGAGAGGCCCAAGAATCAACAGGCATGAGTAAAGGAAGAAAAAAAGTGGGTTGAGCGAAGGGAACATTGCAGATCAGCAAGCCTTTCTGTTTCTCATTTGCTCTTCTACTTGGCTTGAGGAACTTGAGAATACCTGTGGGAGTATACTTTTACAACTGCTTTGATATTTTTAATTTCAATGGACAATTGCAATTATTAATTGGCTGTCCCCTTTGCAGATGCCTGCTATTGGTTACTAGTGTGGTGAGGCAAGTCTCCCTCTCTGTGGTCAGTGATCAAGACCTCACTTCTGTGTTTTTTGCTTCCATGAAGAATTCTACATAAGCTATGAATGTTCTTACAGATCACCTCTGCAAAAGTGAAATAAATATTTTGTAGCTCAAATGTTCTGTGAATTGTTTTGATAAAATTAACTCCTATTTTTTATCTTAAGTGTTTTGCATATCCAGCACATAGGTCTGGTCTTTCCCCAATTCAGAAAGGCCTATTTCTACTGTGTCCTGTGTTGCTGCATCTTGTCTCCTTTACCTCAATTAATTGCTGGTGTCATCTCTTACCTATTTCCAAAAGGTTGTCTGAGTTGCTTCGCTTTTTTATTACATACTAGTCCTTATGAAGTCACTTTAGACAGACCTACCATTATCACACTATATATGCTGTATATACTGAGGTCTTTCATCTATGTTACCTCATGTGAGTCTTCTCTCAAGGCTTCAAGATAGATATTCCTTTCACTCACCATAAGAGGTTCTGAAGCTCAGAGTTTGGACATAATATGTTTAAACTTAAACATCTAGTGAATGGTAGATGCATATTCAAAACCCCTTCAGGTCAATTCCAAAGTCTACATTTTTTCACTAGGTTTTGGTAACTGAGAACTTTGCCTTTGGAGGGCTGGATCACAACATTGCTTTCATGCTATTTGACTATTTGTTCCACTTTCTATTCTCCCTTTCAATTCTAGCATTGTTCAGCCTATACAAAAATCAAGATTCCTTTTTTCTGTGTTTCAAATATATAATACTGAGTCAACCTATTTTTTAGCACTGTGCAAGGCACTGTACAGAATACAAAAATAAATGAGTCTGTGGATAACCTTGGGAACTTCTATTTTAATTGCTATAACATGAGCCGGAAAAACCTGCATACAGTTGTTTACAGTAGGAGACAGAATAAAAATATCATTATTGAGCCCATGATAGAAATTTACAAGAAGGAGAAAGCAACCCCAGAAACCTCTCCTCTGTGGATCTTGGTTGATTTGTTTTGTTTGCCATAGTGTTTACAGGGATGGGGAGCAGAGGAAAGGTGATGACCACATTTTATTGGTTCACTGTAACTGCTATTTTGTATAATTAGCCTTAGTTTTGGTGAGAAACAAGAATGCAAAAGAGGATCTAGGCAGGGATGGGGCATGCAGATAATTATTTTATTTTGCTGATACTTTCTCCTTGTAGTTATATGGGAGAGAGAGAGAGAGAGAGAGAGAGAGAGAGA
>NW_026005769.1:173483-245076 GCF_001458135.2 Marmota marmota marmota | reverse complement strand
TATTTCTACTATAATACAACCCAACAAGATGACCCCAAACAAAACCGAGACAAAATGAAATAAAAAGGGAACAACAAAAAGTCATTATAGCCTTTCTATCCTCCTGACATGTGCATCCGTCCTTTCTCCCTATCTGTTCCTCAGACGTAAATAGTTTTTCCTCAGATGTGAGCGGTTTTTCTTCCGTCTCACTCATCTCCAGGGACAGGCAACTTAAAACAAAAGTGAAGCAAAACAAAAGAGGAATCTTAAAATGGCTACCCATCCTCTCGCCCTGCCCTCAGGGGCAAGCAGTTTACCTTATCACTTACCCTCAGTCGCTCCCCGTGCAAGCCACCAAATGCTGCAGTCTGGATGAACACAATTCAGGAGCCACTTATCAAAAGAAACAAACTTTATTTTAAGAACCACACACGCCAAACAAAACCACTCCTCAGGAAAAACCCTCAGAGCCCAACTGCCACCACTGGCTTCCCACAAGCCTCTCTCTCAACCACAAGCCTCTCCACCTCCCACAATCCTCCTGCTCTTGAGGCCGATTGGCTGGGTCACGTGGGCGGAGTGAAAAAAGTCCCCCAATGAGCAGCTCCGCGGTCTGAAAGGGCAGGGAAACAGCCCAATGAGCATCACCGCAGAGGAGCCAATCAGCTAGATGTTGCTGGGGTGCTGTGAGCCAATCATCAGCTGGCAGTCTGAAAGTTTGCTGGGGCCCCTTAAGCTGTGGCTCTCAACAATCCCCAGCTGTATTTTTAGAAAAATTAAGGGTGGCCCTGCATTGGATATCTAAAAGTATGAGTAACTGGGCAGAAAACAATCACTTCACTGATGTTTAACCTGGTGACCATTTTGAGAAATGCTTATTAAAATATGTTACAAATGTGTGGTGTATAGTGTTTTGATATGAAGTGTCCTCTAAAAGTTTATGTGTGTGACAATGCAAGAATGTTCAGAGGTGAAATGATTAGATCATGAGAACTATAACCTAATCAGTGGATTAATCCACTGATATGTATTGACTGCATAGTAACAATAAGCACCCTCTTCTTTTAGAAAGCACCTTCTTCTTTCTGATTGCTTTCCTCCTCCATGCCCTTCCACCGTGATGTTCTGCCTCACATTATGACCAGATGTCTATGGACTGAGACCTCTGAAACTATAAGCCAAATACACTTTTCATCCTCTCATTGTTCTTGCCAGATCTTTGATCATAAGAAGAGAAAAGCTAACTAAAATTATATACACACACATATAGAATGTGGTGTGTGTGTGTGTGTGTGTGTGTGTATTTATATATGGTTTAGTTTTTTTGAGAGGCTGTGAATCAAACCTAGGTCCTTGCACATGCTAAACATGTGCTTTGCCCCTGAGCCACATCTCCATCTCTGAGCTTGTAGGTTTTCATATGTAAAGAAATCTGAACCCAGACTACCTGTGGGAACATAAGAGCAGTTAATAAGAAACACATACACACACACACACACACATACACACACACACGAACACAGAACTGTTCTTTATGGTGGCTATGATCTAGCACTTATTCTAGTACCTTATATTATTTCTTTTTTGTCGTTTTATATTTTATTTTTGAAGAGCTTATCAGACCAAAAAATCAAGGAGGAAAAAGCCTCTTTCTGGATTCAGCATTGTGCTTCAGGGGCCCAAGTGATTCACTGCAATGACACTTCTCCCTTCTGGACAGTAATAGTGAGGTGGAAGCAGGGGATGCCGATATGGATGCGACAGCAGTTCACGATGCTGTTTGTCATCTCTGCTTCAGACCCTCTCTCTTCTCAGAAGTGAATAACATATTCTTAGTATATACTTAGTGACAGTGACAAACAAACATTCCTGCTAATTATGTCTTATTAAAGTAGCACCAGAACAAGTGAAGTTACAGTAATTCTGCTGCTTCACTTATTGAATGGCATATGTTCATTAAAGGGTTCAAAATGTCAAGTCCCAATCTTGGGACTGGGGTGTAGCTCAGTGGAAAAATGTTAGTCTAGCATGCCTGAAACCCAGGTTTGATCCCTAGAAGCTAAAAATTAATCCTAATCTTAAATATTTTGCTATAATTTCTATTTTCCTGTTAGCTAGAATGTCTGGAATTTAGCTGCATTTAGTGTCACTAGGAGACCAGTACATGGTTTCATTTAATAAGTAAAATGATTATTTTGTAACTGGTAGACATCATTTTCACTTATTTCATTGTGAATGATAAAACAGGATGTACTTACTTTGTATTTTCTTTTTCATTTCCTATTTTGTTTTTCAATTCCACATATACTTGATATAATGAATCTAGAGTGCCACTATGTACTTTATATTGAACCCTTTCTAAGGGATGTTTTAAAGATCCTGTTGTCTAGTATTCTTTGATAAGAAATTATAGTAAAAGTAATACTTTTGTGACCCCCTTCAAACAATTATCTCCTGTTTCCCAAACTCTTTTAAGTACTAAACTTTATATTCTTAGCACCCCCAAAAGACCCTGGTTTGTTAGGCCACCTCTCTGGAGTAAGATATTGCTTACTTACTTTTGCTTCTTGATTTTGACCAGAGGAGTTTTTTAAACTCTGCTGTTAGGAAGAAAACATAAAGGCTATTTGAAAGTGACACAGCAGAATGAGAACCATAAACAGTATCTTACTCGTTTATCTCAAAGGAGTAACTAGGGCAACAAGAGAATGAGGAACATAAGAAAAATAGGTCTTACTTGCTGTCCATTTGCAACCTGGTGTGTACCAGAGTAGAGGCTTTCAAATAAAGTAAAGTAAGTCCCACTGAGACACACAATAGCTAGTTTCCTGTTTTCAGGATCAATAGTTAGAAAATGCCAAAGCTGGGATCTGAGTCAACTCTGCTCAGACTAGTGCACTACAATACCTCCACTTCAGGAGATGTCTGTATGACGTACAATCACATTTTTGTACTAATATTTTGTATCTTTTTTGGTCAGGGTTGGATTTGTGTTTTTGTTTAACTGACTCTGGTCTAGGGTTATGTTCAGTGTGTCTTAAACCATTCTTGTCTGGTGCTGTCTTTTATGGGGCTGCTCTCTTCTCTATATCAGGGTCTTTATAACTAATTCCAAAAATCATCAGTCTATTTATTAGTCCACAGTGACTTGAAATCCAGGTTATAAATATGCTGCTTACTGTCTTGTTGAAAGGATGCAGCCCTCCTGAACTTTCTTCCTGTAACCTGAAGGCCTGCAGGTATTCAGCACTCTGGGAGTAATGTCACTGAGGGCTTTCAGGTCCTGAATTTCTGTTTCTGAGCTCTTTTCTTGCTGTCTTTGTGGTCAACATTCTCTTGCTTGAGGGGCTGGGGAGATTTTTTGAAGGGACAGGCACTCCTGAACACTGGGTCAGAGCTGAAAACAAATAGTTGTCATACTTCTTAGGAAGTATCACGGGAAGTATGCACTCAAATCCCTTGTCTGGGTAATAACAGTTCTGGTTTCTATGCTGGAATCATTTTGTGTCCAAGATTAGTGTCAATGTTGGTTTTAAAATATGCATGCCATCCAAACTGGTTGTCTAAAATTTTTCAATTGAAAGTGTTTTTCTTAACTAAATATTTCAGCATTTCCCCTCACATAGACAACAAAAAATGAGAAACTGAAACTTATTATGAAAATAAACATGTAGACATCATCTGAAAAATCAAGATTAAATTCAAACCAATACAGTGAATTATACTTTGCTTTTTTGACAGATCTCCAAAAATGCATTTTGACACATTTTGTCCATATATTCCAATTTACTAAATATAATTCAATTTAACAATTTTTTTTAAGACTGCCTGCTATCTGCTTTGTCCTGAGCTGGAAAGCAGCATATGTAAAATACATATAAAATTATTTCCCCATTGAAAGATTTCACAGTCTAATTCACATTCATACATGAGCATATTCACATTCATACATGAGCGTATTCTCGTTAGTATGCATGTGTGTGCATGTGGAACAATTAGATAAAATTTGTGTGTGTCAAAATAAGATATTTAGACACAAAGTATAATGGGAAGTGACAATATTGATAGCATTTTTAGCAGTTTCTTCAATGTATTGGTGTTTTTCAGACTCTTTCATATTAGCGGTGAGGCTTTCACTTAGTTTGGAAAAAAAATAATATCCTCAACAAAACAATTTTAAACCTATAGCTTTTTGGGTATCTACTATTATTGCTTTCTTTCTCATGTAATAAAGGGGCAACGTGTTCCTTTATCCTCTTCTTATTCTGTAGTCACTGAGCTACTTTTTAATTCCCACTGTTCTTCCTGTCTTCCTGACAGTTGCATCTCATTTCTTATTTTGGTTTTCCTGACTATATTCCAAAAGCCCGACCTAAAGTCAAGTTAATCAGTTTCCTGGGAAATACAGTTTCTTTCTTATTTTTGTCACCTGGTTCTCAGGCTTCAGGCTTAAGTTTTAAATCACTAATATTTTGTATAATTTCATCATGTCCCCACTTAAGTATTTATTTTTCTTTCAAAATACATCTTTGCATGTTATAATGTTAGAATTGTCAGCTGCCAACATCACCAAAATACATTTCTTAAAAACATATGTGGGGGGGCTGGGGATGTGGCTCAAGTCTTAGCACGTTCGCCTGGCATGTGTGCGGCACTTGGTTCGATCCTCAGCACCACATACAAATAAAGATGTTGTGTCTGTCGAAAACTAAAAAATAAATATTTAAAAATTCTCTCTCTCTCTTTCTCTCTCTCTCTCTCTCTCTTTCTCTCTCTCTCTCTTTAAAACAACAACAACAAAAAAAGCATATGTGGGGAAAGTTGATGCAACTCTACAAATATAATATTCAGAATGTGTGCTATAATAAAAACTGAAACTACATCCTTAGCTGAAAATTGTTGCTTTTGTGATGAAGTCACAAAAATTTATCTTATGCTATATTTAGTGCTTTTGAAAAGAGTAAACTTTGGAAAAAGAATCTGAAAATATGCCTAGCTGGAGTAATGGAAAAGGAGTGTGGTACATCATGAATCAATATAAGTTTATTTTTGAGGAAAGCAAAATTACCAGCACAGACAATGAAATGTTTCAAGCACTGTAAAATGCATTAAGTTCCAGGAACCAGACAGTTTTGTGTAAAATACCCTTCAGATTCATTTTCCCCATGATAATAAACAATGTAAAAATGTACTAAAATATAGAAAAAATTATATTCAGAGAAGCATATTAAGTCAGAGAAATGATAGCATCATAATTGTTTCCATGAAAATATTCTTGGAAAAGTAAACTTGATACAACTAATATGAGGCTTAAAACAGCATATCCAGCTATCAGTGGCCAATGAGAAACAACTGAAAACTTGCATCAAAACATTTGGAAAAAGTCTCCTAATAAAGGTCCTAAAAGCAAACACTGAAATCACTCTGGCATACTTGATTAAGATGAGAAATCATATTGTGTGACTGCTGACTGTCCATGTATCCTCCATACCTCTGCTCCAGGTAAACCCCTCAAAAAAGCCTAGAGGCTTCAATTCTTCCATGAGGCCTGATCTTATACTTTAACTTAGGTTCCTTCATGGATTGTTCTGAGAATTGAGTTTATATTTTTAAAGTGCTTGAAGCAGTAAGCAAATACTTAAACATTGTCTATTTTTATGTTTTAATATATCTTCCAATTCACTGATTGTTTCTCCAGCATCGTTAAATGTGTTGTTAAACTCATTGTCTGTTTTAGACTTCAATTATTGAATTTTTAATTAGGAAACTTTATTTTAAAATTTATTTTTTTTGTTATTTGTTTTTTGTTATATTTTAAAAACAAAACTTAACTTAGATATTTAAACGCAATCATTTTATATTCTATGTTCACAAAAGTCCTCAAGTCTAAGATCACTTGAATTTAAACTCTTGACTTGAATTTTTCTATATCAGCTGGATGAAAGGATTTAGGCTGGGAATCTGCACAATGACTACATAAATAACTCTGATTGAGAATTTTCAAGAAAAACTTCTTTACATTCCTTTGTACCCAATGGCAAATGTTCAAGATGTGAATTAACTTGGGTTTACTCAGTTGATTTTTAAAACAGTTAATAGAGATATGAGAAGAAATATGCATTTTTACTATTTTTTGAAATTTCATAATTATATTTACTTGTGCTCTTATTTTTTTGTTGATTTCAATTGTTCTGGTGGTATTTGCTTTTAGCATGAATGAACCCCTTTAGTACTTCCTGTCAGTATAGTCTGCTATCATCAAATTACCTGTTTTTGTTTACCCCAAAAGGTCTATATTTTGCTTTTATTTTTGAAATATAGATTTGTTGGATATATGATTCTTGGTTGACAATTTTTTTTCTTGTATCTCTTGGATATTAGCCATCTAGCCTGCATTGTTTCTAAAGAGAAATCAGCTGTTTTTCTTATTAAGTTTCTCTTGTATGTGATGATTTGTTTTTCTTTTGCTTATTTCAAGATTTTTCTCTTTGTCATTGGCTCTCATCATTTGTACTTTTTGAGGTCCATTTAGTTTTGGGATGAGTAGATTAATGTTTTTAGATGAAAGTTTTAGGCATTGTTTCTGTGAGTATTTTTTATCCTCTTTCTAGTGCTTACATTATATATGTTTTGGTGTCCTTAAGTTCTCATATTTCTCTAAATGTGTTTACTTTTTTATTCTTTTTTATTTAGATTGCATAATTTCTACCTATCTGTTTTCATGCTAATTCCTCTCCTTTTAGTTCAACTCTTCTTTAAGTATTTCTCATGGATTGTCCATTTCAGCTATTATACTTTTCAACTCCAGAATCTCTATTTCTTCTTCCTCTTTTTTCTTAAACTTTTTGCCTCTTTATTGATATTTTTCATTTGATGTGATCTTGTCTTTATTGATTCCTTTACTTATTTAATCATACTTTCCTTCAGTTCTTTGAAGATATAATGACTTCCTTTAAGAAGTCATTATCTATTTGATTCAACATCTCGTCACTCTCACAGATAATTTCTATTGCCTGATTTTCTCACCAATATATAGATTATGCTTTTGTGTTTTTCTGCATGTCTCACACTTTTTGTTGGAACCTGGGTATTTTATATAATGTGCTATAGAAACGTGGCTCTGGCCACCCTGTTATAAGGCTTATTATTATTTTTCTCTAATTTATTCTTTTAATAAGTGACTATAATAATATTAAAATCTATTCCTTAAACACAGTGCAAAGTTTCCCATGTTGTTCTTCAATGCCTCAGGCTTGGGTATGTCCACAATCACTCTGGGATGATAGAGTTTTGTTGGTTCTATTATTTTAAAAAATGCCCTGGGGCATAGATTGTTCCTTAGACTTTGCTAAACAAATATTGTCACTATTGAAGAAATAGTTTCTAAGTTCAGTATTAGAAAGTTTGGTTTTAAATTTTAATTTAATTTAATTTTTATTATTTTTAACCTCAGGAGGGCTCCTCTGAGCTGTCTCTTTCTTTGGTTCTTTTAGACAAACTAGCTGGTTAACAGTATATCCTTTATATTCAATGAATCTGCCAATCTTCTTCTAATTGGTTTTTACCATAACGTCTGGGGGTGCCCACAGGAGGCTTGAATTTTTCCACACTCTGCTGCAAATGAAGTCTGTTTCTTTGAGAAGAGGTTAAAAGCTATCTGTGGAAGGCTATTTCTTTGAGGAGAGTTTAGGAGTTATATTTTTTACTGTCTTCTCTCTTCTTAGGCAATAGAAATTGTCTGTGAGAGTGATCAGATTTTTAATTGAATTGACAAAGTCTTAAAGAAAGTCATTATGAATATCTTCAAAGAACTAAAGGAAAGTATGACTAAGTAAGTAAAGGAATCAAATGACAAGATCACAACAAATAAAGAATATCAATAAAGAGGCAGAAAATTTAAGAAACAAGAGGAAGAGGAGATAGAGATTCTGGAGTTGAAAAGTATAATAGCTGAAATGGACAATTCATGAGAAGTGCTCAAAGAAGAGTTGAACTAAAAGGAAAGAATTAGCATAAAGATAGATAGGTAGAAATTATGCGATCTAAAGAAAAACGAATGAAAAAAGGAAATTCATTTAGATTTTTCAGAGTCTTCTGAACAATAACTCTAAAAATACAGTTTCTATCTCTAGAAGTGATACTGTCTTGCTTCTCTCTTGGGCTAGTTAATAGTGGCACAATGGAAAAGGCAATATAAGAATGCAGCAGCTGCACCTTCGGGCAGAGCCTGCTCTGGGGTCGTTCTGCACCCCCCTGCCAGGGGACCTGTGCTCCGGAGGAGGGGGACGGAGAGCCGTGGCGGCAGCCGCTTGGGCCCCTGGGGCCGGGCACCGGGCTGAAGAGCTGCGGAGGCCAGGGTGGCTCTGCTACGGTCGCAGACAAGCGCAGCGCTCGTGAGCGCAGCCCAGAGATGGAGGCGACGGCGGCAGGGTTTCATTTCTAGAAATCTGGACTGGAAACAGAAGCAGCAGTTTGTATAATCCCAAGAACTTGCTTATACCAGGAAGCTGTAAGGGCAACATGAATATCATTGATGAGATGTAACATGGTGGCAGGTGCAGAGAGATCAAGTCTCTGACATCTTCAACTGCGCGGGCATAGGGAGCCGTAAACTGTCTAAATGCTGTTTGCTCAGGATCACTAGGCAATGCTGAGCTGACGTGGATCTGGGGTGTACAGGCTGGGCCCCTCAGAACACACACACAGAGCCCGAATCGGAGGCAATTAAGCTCCGGTTCGCCTGCTTCGTGTGACTCAGCACTAACGATCCCGCTGAAATAATTGGCCGGCCCTTAGGAACTTACAGAGGTAAAAGCCAACCGAGCCTTCATAGGCAGTGGCCACAGGACTGAAACGGGGATTGGGAGAGACAGTCAGGACCCACCCGTTGCATTGGTCACCCGGCAAAGGGAACAAACGGTCACCATTTGCATGGGATATAACCATGGCAGAGAAATGGCGTCACGGGCGGAGGAGATAACTGCATTGAAACCAGCGCGACAGGTGTGTAATCCCCTAGTCATCTCTCTCCACACAGCAGGGAAAACTTAAGGGCCACTCCCAGCTCTCCTGTGAACGCAATAACCAGACCGAGGGAATCAGGAGTGGCGCGGGACTCGCGGCGCGGAACTCCCGGCTACCGCTCCCACCAGTGCTGACAACTGAGGTCTCTTGCACCAGCTACCGGGGGCGTGGCTACAGGAGGGCAAGCAAATTCGCTGGGGGATCTCAGCCCCAAGCTCTACAAACTTAGGGTCTGAGGGAGGCAAACAGGGAGAGTGAGCCCAGGTGTTCATGAAAACAGGGCTCCCAGGAGCAGCAGACCTGGCGTGTAGCCAGTATTGTGGTGAGCGCCACAGGTGAGCACGGCCTGGCTTGAGGAAACACAAGACAAGGCCCTAGACACTCAGGATTGGAGACCCGCCCAGTCTAGGAGAAAGAGCTGCTGCACAGTGAATGGTTCCCACCTATTGAGAGGAGAAGCTTGGCCCAGTGGGCACAGCTCCACCTACTGGAAGAGAAGTTAATAGAACTCTAGGACTGCATTTATTATTATTATTATTATCATTTTTTTTTTTTTTTTTTTTCTTTTTTTTTTTTCTTCTTTTTCTTTCATTTTCAATTTTTATTTGTTGTTGTTCTTTAACTTTTTTTCAATGTTTCTATTTTTTTAATTTTTTTTTTTTATTTTTGTTTTCTATTTTTTCTTTTGTCTTTTCATTTCTTTTCAATTTTCTTATTCCCCCTTCCTTGAATTCTACCTGCCTACTCTCATTCTCTTTAGTGACTTCTTCCCTTCCCTTCTAATATCTTTCCTCTCAAGCATCAAATAAATCTATAAGAGTAAACAGTAACTCAGCAGTCAAACACAACAAGAAGTAACATGAGCAGCATAAAAAAGCAAGGAAGAAAAGGAGTACAAACAATGAAGGACAGCCTAAATATTCAGGAGGACCTAGAGTCAGCAGAAAAATGGTCATATAAAGAACTCAAGGAATACCTTAGACAGATGGAATGGAACCTTAAAGAAGATACGAGACAGCAAATCCAAACAGTGAAAGAACACTTTGAAAATGAATTACATAGACAGATAAAAGAAGAAGTTAAGCATCTTTATCAGGAGATTGAGATTATAAAAAAAAACCAAACAATAATTCTAGAAATGAAGGAAACGATAAACCAAATTAAAAACTCAATTGAGAGTATCACTAACAGAGTGGAGCAAGTAGAAGCCAGAACATCAGATAATGAAGACAAAATATATCATCTTGAAAAGAGCCTAGCCAACTCAGAAAGGCTGGTTAAAAACCACGAGAAAAACATCCAAGAGATATGGGATAACATAAAGAAACCAAACCTACGAGTCATCGGGATAGAAGAAGGTACAGAGATTCAAACCAAGGGAATGAGTAACCTGCTGAAAGAAATAATTACAGAAAACTTTCCAGAAATAAAAAAGGAAACGGATATACAAATTGTAGATGCATACAGGACACCGAGCACACAAAATCACAGTAGACCAACGCCAAGACACATTGTTATGAAGATATCCAATATACAGAACAAAGAGAAAATACTAAAAGCTACAAGAGAAAGGAGGCAGATTACATTCAGGGGTAAACCAATAAGGTTAACAACGGATTTTTCATCACAGACGCTGAAAGCGAGAAGATCCTGGAACAACGTATTTCAAACACTGAAAGACAATGGATGCCAACCAAGAATTCTGTATCCAGCAAAATTAAGCTTCAGGTACGATAACGAAATAAAAATCTTTCATGATAAACAAAAGCTAAAAGAATTTGCAGCCAGAAAACCAGCATTGCAAAGCATCTTGAGCAAAACACTACACGAGGAAGAAATGAAAAACAATAACCAAAACCATCAGTGGGAAGTGCCTCTATAAAGACAGAGGGCGGGGGGAAAGCTAACCATGGAGAAACAAACTAAATTAAAAAAAAAAAAAAAAAAAGAAGATAAATAATCAAACATGGCTGGAAGTACAAACCATATATCAATAGTAACTCTAAACGTTAATGGCTTAAACTCTCCAATAAAGCGACATAGGCTGGTAACATGGATTAAAAAAACAAATCCAACAATATGCTGCCTCCAGGAGACACATCTGATTGGAAAAGACATACACAGGCTGAAGGTGAAAGGTTGGGAAAAAATATACCATGCACACGGTCCTCGTAAGCAAGCAGGGGTGGCCATCCTCATATCGAATAAAATTGACTTCAAGACTAAATTAATCAAAAGGGATAAGGAAGGACATTATATACTGTTAAAAGGAACCATTCACCAACAAGACATAACAATTATCAATATTTATGCACCAAATAATGGTGCTGCGACGTTCATAAAACAAATTCTCCTCAAGTTCAAGAATCAAATAGACCACAACACAATAATTATGGGTGACTTCAACACACCTCTCTCACAATTGGACAGATCCTCCAAACAAAAGCTGAATAAAGAAACTATAGAACTCAATATCACAATCAACAACCTAGACTTAACTGACATATATAGAATATATCAACCATCATCAAGTGGATATACTTTTTTCTCAGCAGCACATGGATCCTCCTCAAAAATAGACCATATATTATGCCATAGGGCAACCCTCAGTAAATATACAGGGGTGGAGATAATACCATGCATTTTATCTGATCATAATGGAATGAAACTGGAAATCAATGATAAAAGAAGGAAGGAAAAATCCTACATCACATGGAAAATGAACAATATGTTACTGAATGATCAATGGGTTACAGAAGACATAAAGGAGGAAATCAAAAAATTCTTAGAGATAAATGAAAATACAGACACAACATATCGGAATCTATGGGACACAATGAAAGCAGTTTTAAGAGGGAAATTCATCGCTTGGAGGTCATTCCTCAAAAAAAGGAAAAACCAACAAATAAATGAGCTCACACTTCATCTCAAAGCCCTAGAAAAGGAAGAGCAAAACAACAGCAAATGTAGCAGAAGGCAAGAAATAATTAAAATCAGAGCGGAAATCAACGAAATTGAAACAAAAGAAACTATTGAAAAAATTAACAAAACTAAAAGTTGGTTCTTTGAAAAAATAAATAAGATCGACAGACCCTTAGCCATGCTAACGAAGAGAAGAAGAGAGAGAACTCAAATCACTAACATACGGGATGAAAAAGGCAATATCACAACAGACACTACAGAAATACAGAAGACAATTAGAAATTATTTTGAAAACCTATATTCCAATAAAATAGAAGATAGTGAAGACATCGATAAATTCCTTAAGTCATATGATTTGCCCAGACTGAGTCAGGAGGATACTCACAACTTAAACAGACCAATAACAATAGATGAAATAGAAGAAGCAATCAAAAGACTTCCAACCAAGAAAAGCCCAGGACCGGATGGGTATACAGCGGAGTTTTACAAAACCTTTAAGGAAGAATTAATACCAATACTTTTCAAGTTATTTCAGGAAATAGAAAAAGAAGGAGCTCTGCCAAATTCATTCTATGAGGCCAACATCACCCTGATTCCGAAACCAGACAAAGACACCTCAAAGAAAGAAAACTACAGACCAATATCTCTGATGAACCTAGATGCAAAAATCCTCAATAAAATTCTGGCGAATCGGATACAAAGGCACATCAAAAAAATTGTGCACCATGATCAAGTAGGATTCATCCCTGGGATGCAAGGATGGTTCAATATACGGAAATCAATAAATGTTATTCACCACATCAATAGACTTAAAAATAAGAACCATATGATCATCTCAATAGACGCAGAAAAAGCATTCGACAAAGTACAGCATCCCTTTATGTTCAAAACATTAGAAAAACTAGGGATAACAGGAACTTACCTCGACATTGTAAAAGCTATCTATGCTAAGCCTCAGGCTAGCATCATTCTCAATGGAGAAAAATTGAAGGCATTCCCCCTAAAATCTGGAACAAGACAGGGATGCCCTCTATCACCACTTCTATTCAATATAGTTCTCGAAACA
Source organism: Marmota marmota marmota (assembly GCF_001458135.2). NCBI lineage: Eukaryota > Metazoa > Chordata > Mammalia > Rodentia > Sciuridae > Marmota > Marmota marmota. The sequence continues at coordinate 232,082 of NW_026005769.1, read as the reverse complement.
CTGGCCAGAGCAATTAGACAGACGAAAGAAATTAAAGGCATAAAAATAGGAAAGGAAGAACTTAAATTATCACTATTTGCAGATGACATGATTCTATACCTAGAAGACCCAAAAGGGTCTACAAAAAAACTACTAGAACTAATAAATGAATTCAGCAAAGTGGCAGGATATAAAATCAACACGCATAAATCAAAGGCATTTCTGTATATCAGCGACAAAACTTCTGAAACGGAAATGAGGAAAAACACTCCATTCACAATATCCTCAAAAAAAATAAAATACTTGGGAATCAACCTAACAAAAGAGGTGAAAGATTTATATAATGAAAACTACAAAACCCTAAAAAGAGAAGTAGAAGAAGATCTTAGAAGATGGAAAAATATACCCTGTTCATGGATAGGCAGAACTAACATCATCAAAATGGCGATATTACCAAAAGTTCTCTATAGGTTTAATGCAATGCCAATCAAAATCCCAACGGCATTTCTTGTAGAAATGGATAAAGCAATCATGAAATTCATATGGAAAAATAAAAGACCCAGAATAGCAAAAGCAATTCTAAGCAGGAAGTGCGAATCAGGCGGTATAGCGATACCAGACTTAAAACTATATTACAGAGCAATAGTAACAAAAACAGCATGGTACTGGTACCAAAACAGGAGGGTGGACCAATGGTACAGAATAGAGGACACAGAGACTAATCCACAAAGCTACAACTATCTTATATTTGATAAAGGAGCTAAAAGCATGCAATGGAGGGAGGATAGCATCTTCAACAAATGGTGCTGGGAAAACTGGAAATCCATATGCAACAAAATGAAACTGAATCCCCTCCTCTCGCCATGCACAAAAGTTAACTCAAAGTGGATCAAGGAGCTAGATATCAAATCAGAGACTCTGCGTCTGATAGAAGAAAAAGTTGGCTCCGATCTACATATTGTAGGGTCGGGCTCCAAATTCCTTAATAGGACACCCATAGCACAAAAGTTGATAACAAAAATCAACAAATGGGACTTACTTAAACTGAAAAGTTTTCTCTCAGCAAGAGAAACAATAAAAGAGGTAAATAGGGAGCCTACATCATGGGAACAAATTTTTACTCCTCACACTTCAGATAGAGCCCTAATATCCAGAGTATACAAAGAACTCAAAAAATTAAACAATAAGAAAACAAATAACCCAATCAACAAATGGGCCAAAGACCTGAACAGACACTTCTCAGAGGAGGACATACAATCAATCAACAAGTACATGAAAAAATGCTCACCATCTCTAGCAGTCAGAGAAATGCAAATCAAAACCACCCTAAGATACCATCTCACTCCAGTAAGATTGGCAGCCATTATGAAGTCAAACAACAACAAGTGCTGGAGAGGATGTGGGGAAAAGGGTACTCTTGTACATTGCTGGTGGGACTGCAAACTGGTGCGGCCAATCTGGAAAGCAGTATGGAGATTCCTGGGAAAGCTGGGAATGGAACCACCATTTGACCCAGCTATTGCCCTTCTTGGACTTTTCCCTGAAGACCTTAAAAGAGCGTACTACAGGGATACTGCTACATCGATGTTCATAGCAGCACAATTCACAATTGCTAGACTGTGGAACCAACCCAGATGCCCTTCAATAGATGAATGGATAAAAAAAATGTGGCATTTATACACCATGGAGTATTACGCAGCACTAAAAAATGACAAAATCATAGAATTTGCAGGGAAATGGATGGCACTAGAGCAGATTATGCTTAGTGAAGCTAGCCAATCCCTAAAAAACAAATACCAAATGTCTTCTTTGATATAATGAGAGCAACTAAGAACAGAGCAGGGAGGAAGAGCAGGAAGAAAAGATTAACATTAAACAGATACATGAGGTGGGATGGAAAGGGAGAGAAAAGGGAAATTGCATGGTAATGGAGGGAGACCCTCATTGTTATACAAAATTACATATAAGAGGTTGTGAGGGGAATGGGAAAATAAACAAGGAGAGATATGAATTACAGTGGATGGGGTAGAGAGAGAAGATGGGAGGGGAGGGAGGGGGGATGGTAGAGGATAGGAAAGGTCACAGAATACAACAGTTACTAATAGGGCATTATGTAAAAATGTGGATGTGTAACCGATGTGATTCTGCAATCTGTATTTGGGGTAAAATTGGGAGTTCATAACCAACTTGAATCTAATGTATGAAATATGATATGTCAAGAGCTTTATAATGTTTTGAACAACCAATAAAAAAAATTAAAAAAAAAAAGAATGCAGCAGCTCCTCTGGGGACCATGAATTGGGATCAGGCAAAATGAATTAGAGGATTTGGGGTATATTCTATAGCACTTGTCCATGATAAGCTTGTTGAGAAAAACAAAACACAACTCACTCTATATAGGCCAGTGCTAGATTAGTTATGTTTTCCTGCTCTTGGTTTTGGTGAAACATAAGCATCCATACACTTGCTGTGATACTGTAAAGTAGCACTTACTTTATGTACTGAAGTCTGGAATAAATTATATTTTTAGAGTTAAGGCACACAAACATTTATTTTCTTATATTATGATTTCCACTCAGTAGTGTTCCACCCCTATAAAATTGACAACTCCCCCCATCCAATGAAACTTGGGTAAATGGATTAAAATGCTGTCTAGCCACACTAAGAATTTATAATTTTGTTCCATCACAATATAGGTTTTATGTACTAACAATTATGTGTATGAGAAACCCCTAATACTTCAATCCCTTGTTCCAGTATTCTGTGACCTTTCTCACTCCATCCTCTAAAATCTTGTTCCTTTTACTTTAGGAAATGTTAAATGATTCTTTGATTCAGAATTGATTCGCTCTGGTAATCATTCTACCATTTCACTGGGGTTAAGTGAGTAGAAAGATTATGATGATTCCTAAAAATGAAAATGAAAAAATAAATTGCTTGTGACTAAGAAGGAAAAAATTGAAACACAATGGCTTGTGCGTAGATGACTTAGGCAAAGGGGAAATGCCAATTATCCTATGTTGAAAGATTACACACAATAGTTTTAAAAGCTTTCTATTTGCATAATCATTTTGCATTAGTGTCGGATTGTTTCTCTCTTTACATGTTCACATTGATAAATTACAAATTATAATTCCCATGATAGTGACACACATAAAATATTCTCTTTCCTTCATGTAAACACACTGTTGTATGACTTCTTAAAAGGTGAGGAGGGTTATTTAGATCATATTGCACTTTTGATTTTTAATTGGAGATATTGCTCATGTTTTTCTTCCATTATGTTTTCTTTGAGAAAATCAAGGTGCTGTTTGGCATACAGCAATATTGAAATTAAAGAGTTAAAAATATCTAGTAATTTAGAAAAAGAGCAGAATAAAGCTCATATTCTTTATGTTTTAAATGTTTTGAGATTTTTTTTCAAAATCATAACAATTCCAAATAAGACAGGTATTGTAATAATAGCTGAATTTGAAAAAAGGAAAAACCACTAGCTAGGATTATATTACTACTTTCATTCTATCAAGGAGTATAGCCAGGTAGAAGCCAAATCTTTTCAAATGTCAGATTTAAATAAGATTAACCATATTTTGTATGCTTCTATCACTCCCAGTTTTCATATACTGTACTTATGGGGACACTTCCAGTCAATATCCACCTAAATTTTTTTTAAGAATTATCCTCCTAGTTAGAAGTGATTTTTTAGGATATGGAGAAACTTACAGACTCTCTAATTATTATATATCTTTCATAGGTACTGAGAAGGCAATGATATGGTGAGAGGAGAAGAAGGGCCAACATATACTTTTTCTCACTCTTGATACTTCCGTATTCATTCATTCATCCATAATTATTAAGCATCAATTGTGTTTCAATGACTAAGGAACATCCAGGCAATGCAATCATTGTTCTCATGGAACTCCCAGTTAGTGTGAAAGAATACTATGTGAATCAGTTATTACACTATGGCCTGACTAATGGCATGAAGTGGAATGGAAGTACAGAGGGGCAGTACATAAGAGACCAGAGTGAGGGAGGATGTTGGAGGGGGTAAGTTACACTTGAACTTAACAATGAGGAATGAGTTGTTTTTGAGTTAAATAAAGAGAAAGGACATTTTAGTTAGGAGGAATCACATGTGCACAGGTGTGCAAAACTAAGCTCATTGGGAGTAATGTGTGTGCCTTTCCATGACTAGACCTTTGGATGCCTCTGAAGAGTGGCAGGTGAACCTGGGGAGAAACTCCTGTTATTTGTGAAATTACCTCTATTGTTACAGTCTGACAAATTACTAACAGATACACATCACAAAATGCCATGTACCTCAGCTCATTTCACTGCTTTCCTTGGTATTTTACTTTCTCTCCCATGATTACTGTCATTTATTTTTTTTTTCAGCTCTGTGTTAAATCACCATCTAATTATGCATCATCACATCAACTCATAACAGTTGAGCATGCCTCACTCTTAAATTTTAAAAGCAACTCTGTTGGGTCAGGCATACAATGAGAGTGTTGTCACTTTTCTTGGCCTTGCTTTACCCTCTGTGTGTTTGGGATTTTTCTACTCCATGATTATTGTGGGAATCTGCTCAGAGAGAATGAGGGGCAGAGTGAGGGAAAGTTCTTTTGTGATGTAGATAAGGTGAGGAATAAGGACTAAAACAGGAAACTGTCTCACAGTTGTTCCATTGCCAAAGTCAGATGCCTTTGCCTGTTTTCTTGTTACTAATGCATGTATCTAATGAAAAGGCATTTGAGAACTGATAGGAAGCTGGAGGGTGGATCTTGAGTTTTAGCTATTTTAAATATGATCAAAATGCTTTGCAATTTGGATTAAAATTCTTAATATATTTGTGAGTCAATTAATCTCTATTTTGCCAATTTTCAAATGAACACAATACCACTTAATGTTTGAGGATAATAATGTCCTAAATTATTGTTTGGTCTTCCTGCGTGGAAGGCATATAGTTTGACATGACTTCCCAGGAAAGTTGGCCGTTTTAAATATGTAGTTATGATTGGAATTTGAGTCTTAGAATTGCTCTGTTGGCACTATCTGGAAAATTCCAGGTGGTAATTTTCCTGGTGGTAAATTTATTAAGTCATGCAGAAAAGAGTATGGATTCCCATGCTTTCCATTTGGAATGGAAAGACTAGGTTGAGTGGGACATGCAGGTGAGCCATTCCCCTTGGTTTCTGGGATATTCTGGGAACCCCATAACTTTCTTCTTCACTTTTTATATATTTTTATTCTGGTACATCTATAAATATACTGAAGAATTTCAATAGGTTCATTCATAATCATATTTTTTCCGGCATCATCACCAACCCCCATCTATCAGCATTGTCACAGAAAAGTGGTACATTTTTATTTTTATTTAATGAAGAAGCAGCTGCTTTAACAGATGTTTCATAAATGTAGAAAGTGCCATGAACTTCATCAGCAAAAGAACACCTCAATGCTCTCTGCATATATAGCAACTAGCATAATTACTTTACTATCTTGACCATTTCATTTCTTGAGTTAAATTTATTTATTTAACTCTCCAAATCAATAATCAATATATAATGGTAGAATACAAAGGCACATTTGGTTTCCTTTGAGTTTCAACTTGGGAACAATTATGCAAAAATCAAAGGCCATAATTTCTTGGTGCTTCTACAGACTAACTTAGTATACATTGTACATACTTAAAGATGAAGAACTGGGAACTCAGAAACTCAGCTAACTAGAAATGGCAGAGTCAAGATTCAAACTTCCGCTTTGGTGGCTTTTCTCATCGCTACCTGCTTTATCAGCCAGGAATCATTCCATGAAAATTTCCTGGTGAATGGCCAAGATGTGTTCCTTCATAATTCTCTGAAGAGATATGTGTTCAAGCACTTGAGAAAGTACCTCTTAATCACGTCAGGGTATTGACATTGATTAAAAAAAATGGAACTTGAACAAAGGTGACAGATACAGGCATTTTAGATGTCATGTATTCTTGGTCAAGTAGTATCCAGTCAGAACACACTAGGTAAGAGGTCAATTTTCTGTGAAGGAAAAGGAAACTATGATGTGCTGGTGGGGATAACCAGGTATGGTTAGAGGGTTCTGCAATGTTCTAGAATGACTTTGGTGGCAGGGATCTAACACCACCTGTCCCCATGTCTATGAAAACAACTTCCCTCTCTAAGAGGAGTTCATTATGCCTAAGGTTACTCATTGGTTCTCATTTCAAAATCTCCTGAGGTGGGCTGTGGCCTCTGAAGCAAATATGCTAGAGGATGGGAGATTAGAACATAGTTTATGTTTCAATTTTTGAAACTTCACCATCTTGTTCCCAGTTGGCTTCACACAAACAACTGTTTTACTCAAACAGTCTCCAGTCTTTTACTTTCTGAAAAGGGAAGTTTTTGTTGATGTTTCATTTCATTCTCTTGAAATCAATTAGAGAAGAAACAAAACATGATTTTCCCTCAATGAGCCTTTTTTATTTCCCTGTAAGAGCTGATTCACATTTCTGCTGTTGCCATGATAATTCCATAGAACAAGGTAACTCACTTTTCTCATTTACTCCTCTCATGTGTACCATCTTTGGCCAAGTGTCTACTCAGTCAATTTTCCTCCAATTATCTGTTCATCCATCCCTTCACTGACTCATTAATTCAGTCAGTCATTGCTTATCATTCAACTTTCACTCTATTTGTATTTCATTGAAATCTTTTATAAAAACACCCATAATTAAAGTGGCCTATGTTTTTCATGTGCATGTATTTATTTCTTATACTATAATAATAAAAAGTATATTATGAAAAATTTACAATGTACAAGCTCGTAGATACCCTGATGGTGAGAGTATAAATTGATGTACACTCATAAAAGGCAATTTGGCAATGCCTTTCAAATTTATAATACACCTACTTTATGACCCAGTGAATCCATTAGCAGTAACTCAACCTAAATACATATTTACATGTATAGGCAAAGACATGAATAAAGATGAAAATAGAAGTGTCGTTGAGCTACAGGTAACTTAAAACTTTACCAATAGCAGTCTGATAAAAATAGCTTCCTATGTTCTTTCAAGACTATTTTTAAGCTCAAGTATTTCCCTAGTCTTTTTCCTTCAATATTAACTCTGTGTATTTATTGAAATTGACAACAGATGACTTCTATTTGTTAATCAACTCCGCCCTTCCTCTTCTGGTCTATTCTCTGCCCTCCCCCGACACACCTATGTTTAATTCTAGTAGTTTTACATGGGTTTTTAAAAAAATATCATATTTTATTTATTTATTATTCTTTTTAGTTATACATGAAAAGTAGAGTATATTTTGACAAATTTATATAATCATGGAGTATATCTTATTCTAATTAGGATCCCAGTCTTGTGGTTGTATGTGATGTGGAGATTGACTGTGGTGTATTCATATATGTACATAGGAAAGTTAGGTCAGATTTATTCCACTTTATTTCCTATTTCTGCCCCTTTTCCCTTCATTCCCCTTTGTCTAATTCATTGAATTTCTATTCTTCCCCTCCCCTTGTTATGTGTTAGAAGCTACATATCAGATAGAAGCTTCAACATTTGGCTTTTGGGGTTGGCTTATTTCACTTAATATAATAGCCTCAGATCCACCCATTTACTGGCAAAAGCTATTCTTAACATAAATTCATATGTTCATTTAATATATATAGTATTGAGCACATACTATGTGGCAGAAAATGTTCGAAGTGTTTCCAGAGAAAAATATCTTCCCTCATAGAGCTACATTACAGAGAGGGAAATAAAATATCCATACTAAACATAATAAAAAAGGAAATTATATAGGACAGCAGACAGAAAGTGATTTGGGAAAAAAATGAACTAGACAAAGATATTTGGAACACTGGGAATTGTTAAAATAGATTTCATTGAGAAGGCAACATTTGGACACAGATTTAAAGGAGAAGAGAGAGTTATGAAAGGTCAGTGGAGCTGGATTGAAGAATGAGGAAAGAGTAAGAGGAGAAAAAGTTAGAAAAATCACAAAAACTAGATTATATGGGGCCTTGAGGAACATTCCAAAGAGGTTGGTTCCTACCTGAGGTGGGGAACCTTTGGTGATTCTGAGAAGAAGAATGATAGAATCTGATTTATGTGTTCAAGGGGGGCTGTGTTGAGAAGAGTTGGTAGGAGAAAATACAGTTAGGAGTCGGACGCTATTATTTAGGTCAACGATGGTGGCTTGAATGAGTGTCATAGTGAACATGGTTATGACAAGTAGATAAGGTTGAGAGTAGAGCTGACCAAAGTTTTTAAACAGGTTAGATGTGGGACTCAGAAGAGTGGATTCAAAGATTATTTTCCATCAATACAAATGAGGGAAATGAGATGGACAAGATTGGAAGGAAGATTCGGTGTTAAGTTTTAGATATATTAAATTTAAGACATGTGGTAGATATATGCAGGTATTTGCCAACAAGGCCGATGTATAAATCTGGAATTCTGAAGAGAGGTCTGGTCTGCATATTTAGACTGGGAAGTCACTGGCATTTAGTGGGTATTTGAAGCTACGAGGATAGATGAGATCATGTAAGGAGTGCATGTAGGTTTCCCAAAATTGAAAGGTTGGGGAGGAGACGTGAAGTTAGAAAGGAACATGAGAAACAATTTGTGAAGTAGAAAGAAAACAAAGGGAGTGGAAAACTATTGAAGAAAGTGTGTCAAGGAGGAGAAGAGATCAACTGTGTCCAATGCTGTTGATAGGTCCAGCAAGCTAAGGACTAAGAAGTAGATCCTATGGGTCATTAATACCCCTTAAAAAAGTAAAATGCTATATTCTTAAGTATTATGAAGGAATTTTCATTTTAAAGAAGAATTTGAAAAAATATGCTTTAGATAAATGTTAAAGAGAACACATTAGCAGTGTAACTTCAGAAAAAAATGTACCTATTTGGAACCAATATATATTTAGACATTTTAAATAACAATGCAAAGCACAATAATATAGGTTACTTTACACAATGATTCTTTTTTATTATCTCAAATTCTTTTTTTAATATTTTTTAGTTGTTGATGGACTTTTATTTTATTTATTTGTATGTGGTGCTGCGAATTGAACCCAGTGCCTCATGCATGCTAGGCAAGCACACTATCACTGAGCCACAACCCCAGCCTCTATTGTCTCCAATTCTTAATATGAAAAGAAGACTTCAGTAAATTGACAACCTACACTTAGATGTATACTTTAAGTCACTCTACCTCTGTCTCTATTTAGCCCATTAACTTACCCCTCTATTTTTGCATATACTTTCAGTATTTGTTATCACATATATCAGCAAATAAACATTCTGATTTCTAATTTCTTATTGAATGGATAGAGTACTACAAACATATAAGTATTCATATTTTGTTCCTTTATTAAATGATATAATCTAAAGCTTTCCACATAGGAATAAAAAGACTGTCTTCTTTCTTTATGGCTAATGTTTCATTGAATAGATGACATTATAGTATATTTAAACAGTTGTATTTTGATGACCATTTGGATATTTTTTTGAACTTCAACATCAGATAATTGTATAACTGTACATATTTCACACGTTCAGCATATGTATAGGACAAATTCTCTGATTGCCTACTTGGAATTCTTTTAATTTTAGATGCATTGTCAAATTTACCTGTAGGGGTTGTACTAGTTTGTAATATCAGCAAAATATACAAATACCTATTACCTTAAGCCTTAATGTATCATCAAACTTTTGGACTGTTGCCATTATGATAGATGAAAAATGATATCTGTGATGGTTGAGATTGAGTGCTTTTGTATTATATTTAAGGGTAATTTGCATTTTTTCCTTGTGAGCCTTCTAATTGTATCCTTTATATATTTTTTCTATTGGATTTTTCATGCTTTTATTCTAGATTTTAAGAGTCTTTTTATATATTAAGAAATGAACCCTTGACTGTGACATGAGTTGTAAATATATATTTTTTAGCTTCTGATTTTAATGTTTCTTCCATGCAGAGGTTTATTTTAAATGCTGGTGTGTGCATTTGAATTATATTTTTATTTTGTAGCTTATAGATTTTAAGCCACAGATTAGTTTCAAGATCATAAAAGAACTTGATATATTTTCTTCTAGTACATTTCCGATTCATTGGCATTTCTCCTGGTATGTGGTATGAAGACAATTTGATTTTTTCCCCAGATGACTCAGCTTCATTTATTTAAAAGTTTATCTTCCTGCCAAAGATTTGAGATTTTATCTTTATTGTACATCAAATTTCCACGTGTTTAGATCTATTTTTGTACTTCCTGTTCTGTTCTATTGATCTGACCACATCATACTATATCACTGCTTTAATTATTGGGACTTGAGTGGAAGTTTTAATTTCTGGTCTACTATAATTCTCTGATTTCAGAGTTTTTATGTCTACCTACCATACTTTGAATACTTGTGGGAATATTTTGTACTTATAAAATAAAAAAAAAAATAAGCTTAGAGAACTTCTTATTTTGTGGTTATTTAAATTCATATAGTTTTCCATTTATTCCCTCAGTACTCACTGAGCACCTACTGTATGCTTAGCACATTTGTGTGGATTTGAGAACATCAGCAAAGAGAAAAAAACTTCTGCTTTCTTGTACCTTTGTAGTCACACACATTCATCCTTAGTCTTTCAAGATAAAGTTCTATGTGATTTAGTCTTCACATCATCTGAGATTGCATTGGTACAGAGCATCATTTTTGCCTTCTCAATATTTTGTAAGGAAAAAAATCTCCAAAACTCTGTGTAACAATATTTATAATAAATTATCTTGCAACCAGAATAGTCAAGAATATGCAGAGTAGGAAGAAATAAGAATATGCAGAAGAAAAGCATTATACCCAAGCAATTTCTTGGTTTTCCATGTACATTCTTTGAAATTAAGTGTCTATTTAGGATCATAAATTTCCAGTACTGTGACTACAGGGCATTTAAGCAGTTGACAAAACCAAGAAATGATTGTTCCTGCACTATATTAAGTTTCAAAATGTTGACTTTAGACTGCTAATAGCAATAAAACTATATTTTTTGGTTAAAATTTAAGATTTATATCAATTCCCACAAGATAAGATGGGATATTCAGTATCAACCTCATCTATGGCTGAATATTAACTGCCTAACATTTGCATGCATCAGCAAATTGGTTCTCAAGTTTTGCATCTGCCTACAATCATCTGAAAGGCTTGCTAAACCATAGATTGCTGGGTTCTACCCTAGGACTGATGGTTGAGAAAGTTGGGAATGGGGTACAAGAATTTCCATCTTTAGGGGGTACCGGAGGTTGATCAGGAGCACTTGACCACTGAGCCACTATTTTGTATTTTATTAAAAAACAGGGTATCACTGAGTTGCTTAGGACCTTGCTTTCTTTTTGCTGAGGCTGGCTTTTGACTCGCAATCTTCCTTTGTCTAAGCCTCCTGATCTGCTGGGATTACAGGTAAGTACCACCACAATGGGCTAAAGAATTTCCATTACTGACATGTTCTAAGATGATACTAATGTTGCTGATGTGGTTTCACTCTTTGAGGACCATTGATATATACTATAAAAATGATTTAGCATTTTACTTCTTCACTTTTATTTTATTGGAAGGAGATACAATTCAATTTCAGGTTAGTATATAGAGACTAGAAAAAATATGTGGCACATTTATCATACTTAATGAAAAATGATTGACAAAATGCATAAAGAGTTTTAATAAGCAGTGTTACCACCACAGGCTCAGTTCACTTGCTACATAACTAAAGTCAATTAGTTGAACAATGCAGTGGCGTTATTATGAAGACCTAATTGATGAGAAGATGGAGGACCATCATCCTAAATGGTACGTGTTGCCAGAAAGCTGATTTAGGGATGGTTTCTATAGGAGATGGATGATGGCAGACTGTGGGTGGAGGTTTGTGGCTAAGTGAAGTACAATAGATCCTAATAAGGTCATGAGATGCTTTTCAGTTCTGCAAACTTCAAGAACAAAGGTAATTATTTCCTTAGGTACTCTTGTCACTGATTAATTTCCCTATGTTCAATTCCTGACATATTAAACAATGGACAGGCTAGAGGAGGCAGCTGCCCCAAGGCAACACTTCTCTGGATTATTGGGGAAGACAAGGGTCAGGTGAGTCTTAACACAGAGTTTTGCTCAAGATCTAATCTCCATGATTGGCTTCAATAGTACTATTTGGATTGTAAAAACTTTTCAGATTCTGTGTTTGTGAGCTACTTTTTCCCCCTCTGATAGCCACCACTTATTTTCTGGGAAATGAAAAATTTGAAAGTTAGTGATAACTTTAATGTAAAATCTGAAGCACCTATGCAGGATATTTTAACTTACTTTATTTGTCACTAGTCAATACCAGAGATATTTTTAAATTAATATTTTACTTATAGAGCAAGAGAAATAAATTCTTAGTGTGTGGGTTTGCATGTACTGTCAAAAATATCTCAGCTAAGATTCCAGATAGTCATTACCAATTATACCATTGCCTTAAATTGAGTGCAGTTCTCTAAATTGCTACCAATAACCACACCCTTCAAAAGGAAAATCACACAAATAATAAAAGAACCCCCAAACCCTAGCATGTATGTGTGTATATGTATATACACGTATATATATACATATATTTATGTGTCTCTATATACATATATGTATATATAGACATATATAAACATATATATATATATATTTATAACATTGGGAATGGAGAGGGATGAAGAATAGAAATTCTCCATCAAGCATTGACATGATCTTAGGTCACAATAAACAATTTTATTTCACTTAAAAACAGAACACTACTTCAGTGTTGGTTTGCAGAATAATGAGGCCCTCACTGCATTCTATTTTCTCTCTTCAGCAAGCATTTTCCCACTCCACCCCATGGCAACCTGCAGAACATCAGCAAGCTTGGCTGGTTTGGACCCTCTTTCCCAGGGCCTGCAGGTGACTCCAGCTGTTCCTCTTGCCATGTGGAACTGAAGAAACTGAACTAAGTCTGGACCAAGAAAAACCAAAAAAAAAAAACAAAAAAAAACCCTGTCCTATTCACTACTGAGTCAAAATACAGCTTGAGACACGAGATGCCAGAAGCAAATATTTTGAAATATCTGAAAGCAAAGGTTAAACATGTTGATAATAACACACAATTTGGGCTTTGCTTCCCAATTCCATTTTCTGATTTAAAGATTGTCTTGTTCTCTGTGCAAATATTTGTTGACTTGGAAACTGATAGAGTTGAAATCAACAGAGATGAAATAAACCTTTGTCTGTGACCTTACTCTTTGGCTTATATTCATTAAAATGATAAAATGGAATGAAGTAATTTTTATTCTGCCATTTTCTTTCTTTCCTTTATTTTTTTTAAAATCTTCTCTCCTAGTTTCCCTAGATGTATCTTTCATTGTTAGCACTCTCTATAGTTCAAAAATCTTTTCAGACGTGAAATTCTTTCTTGCAGTTATTGTCTGGCTTTTAATTTTTAATGCTTTTCTTTTTTCTCCCCACACATCCTGGTTGTAGTTTCCTTTTCCAGGGATTTGATCTCCTTGGCAGTTGGCATTGTCTACATTATCTCATCCTGCTCACATAAACATTGCCAAAGCACTCACCTCTATTTTACACCTTTTCTTTATTTCAAAGAGCAGATAGCTATTTCTCAACAAGTGCCTCCCTTATAAATCTCTTTATATTTCCCTTTAATAATTAATCTAGTCTCTGTTATTTAAAAAGCAGTAACTTCCTGCTCTAAAGATTTGTTCTGTTATAATCCCATAAATTCTTATCACCCATAGAAAAGGAAAACATTACACGGTGTGGAGAAAGATCAAAAGGGAGGAGAAGAGTAGCATTTCATCTATTGTTTCTTCTCTTTAAAACAATTGTGCAATGTTTTAAATTTTATATAAATGTTCTAATTCTAGATCAATATGCTTCCTAGCTTTCATTAAACTCAAAAACATAGGCAAATAAATAATAATACTAAAATACATCTCATAAAATATAAAAGGTATGTTTTAATGATACTTATTGTAATAATTTACTGAGATGGGCTTATCTCTAGGTGATATGTCCTCAACATGTTGTCTGCAAATTCTGGTCAAATTTTTAATTTTAGTTTTAATGACTGGCATAAGTAGATGACTTCCAGAATGTATGCCTTCCAAGGGGGCCAATCAAAGCATTTTATTAAAACTTTTCTAGCAGGCAGAGAGGGTAATAATGGTGGCTTGTAAAATTTTTGCTTTTTTGATAAAGTTTGTGCACTGGAACAAAGATTTTTTATTTTTTAAACTCAATGTAGTCTCACCTATTCCATGCCTCAGAATCATCTGGAGAGGTTTTAATACTACAGATGTTTGAGCCCAACATCCAATGATCCGTTTCAATTGACTGGGTGGAGTGGAGCAAGAATGAATCTTTTAAAACCTGCCAAGTTGATTCTAATGTACATCCAAAGTTTCAGAATGAGGATTTATGATCAAATGGATAGATTGTGTGCATAGAAGTCCAAGATCTTCTTCAAGGGACTAGGCAAGCTATGACTTCTTAACGTGTCTCCTTTATTTATTTTTATTTTTTACTTCTTGGTTATTTCCTTGGATTCCTAAAAAAAATTACTTTAACTCTGGTCCCTTAACAATAGTTAAGTTTGCCTCTGCCTTTTATTTTGGTTGTTTTGTTTGTTTGTTTTTTTGTGTGAAGAGAGAGCACATGACATTCCTTTGAGAAAAGATGTAAATACCGAAATTATTGATGAATATCTCGGTGGGAAGGGCAGAGTGCATCTCTCACAGTGCAGAACAATGGAAGGGAGCACATGGGCTTTTGTTTCTGAACTTGGCAAAGTGTACCACTAATCTAGCTACATTTACCATGTCAACCTCACTTACAAACTCATTGTTGGCTGTCTGTAGAGATGTGACATTATGTATATACTGTGTTATTTATTTGTTTATAGGTTAATTGTTCAGAATATTGATCTCCTGAGCTCATTTTCCCATTCTTTCTCAAATACCCTTTCAAATCAACAAACATAAAATAGGACAGCTTCTTCCACACAGGGGACCCTTAAATGATGCAGATTCTCATCAATTGGTAACTTTTATAAAATTATTCTTGCAAGAAAGCATAATTCAGGATATATTTTGGTATCACTTCAGAAGTGAGTATATGGTTTGGGGCCCTAATTTTCAGATGCAAGACTCTAATCACGATGCATCAAATTTTTGACTCTTTTGTCCTTTTATTTAATCCAGCTATATGTGCATAAAATACAGTAATATTGGACTATGTGTCTATATATTAAAGTTGTAATAAAATTTTATAAATTTAAGTTCAAAAAAGAATTTAATGATGGATTACTGAGTTAAGTGAGAGCTGCTGTGAGCCTCCAAATCTGACTGAAAAAATGTATTATAAGTAAAATTCCAGTACTGCCAAGACAACCATTATGAAAAACCATATGGATGCTCCTCAAAAAATTAAAAATAGAACTAACATATGTGAATTGAAGTTCTTCATAGAGGTTGGGTTTGTGTTTGGGAACTTCCAGGTTATTTGGATTTTGCTGATTGGATCAACAAGACCCTATGGAGAGATGGAGTAGATCTGCAAGGTTAGGTTGTGTTGGACTACTTTTGGTCCTTTTTGAGAGCCATTTTATCAATATCAGTGTCTGACCTGACATTTTTATGACAACTGGGTAATATAAGTTAACCTCTGGCTTCTCCCAAACTTAAGTCTGGGAATGAGATGGAAAAAGAATCCTATAAGGAATTTCTCCCATCTTGTTGAAAACAACATTTGGTTCTTGAAGATTTCCTAGCCTCTATATCTGCCTATTAAAGACTCCATCTACCTTCTTTTGGAAATTTAGAAGCTTGTGTAAGCTTCATAGAAAACTATGTCTTTCAGGATAACTTGAGTTCCCAGGGCATGTTTGCTCATATTTCATTCAGAATAAACTATTCCCTATTTTAGAAAGCAGAATTATTTTCATAGTTATACATGATCCAGCAATCCCTCAGTAATATGTATATATATATATATAAATGAAATAGACATATCAAAGAGATACCTGCACTCCCATGTTATAGCAACATTGTTCACACACACACATACAAATGCATGATGTTATGCATGAAATCTAACAAAATAGAACTTGGGGAAGTGGAGAGTAGAATGGTGGTTATCAAGGGCTGGGGATAGGTGATAATGGGGAGATTTTGGTCAAATTTTAAAGAGTTTCAGTTAGATAGGATGATCAAATTCTAGAGATCTCTTATACAGTATGCTGACTATAGTTAATAATAATGTATTCCAGACTTGAAAACTGTCAAAAGTAGATTTTAAATGTTTTCATTGCAATAAAAGGTGAGTATGTGAGGTGATGATATGTTGGTTTGTTTTATTCATTTCACAGTTTGTGTGTATGTGTGTGTGTGTTTGTGTTTGTATATATATATATGTGTGTATATATATATATCTTACGTATATAAACTTTTAAAATATATAAAGCTATCAGAACTTCACATTTTATTCATAAAAATATACTTTTTTGTCATTTAAAAGGTAGATTATAAAATATAAACAAACAAAAGAAAGGTAAAAGATGGCTAACGGTGTCTCACAGCATTCTGAGCACTTCACAGAAGAAGAAATAAGAATGGTGAAAGAATATATAAAGAAATGTTGAATATCTCTAGCAATTAGAGAAATGCAAATTAAAACTACACTGAGATTCCATCTCACTTCAGTCAGAATGGCATTTATCAAGAATACAAGTAACATAAATGTTGGCTAGGATGTGGGGAAAAAATTCACTCATATTACTGGTGGGATGGTAAATTGGTGCAACCACTCTGGAAAGCAGTATGGAGATTCTTCAGAAAACTTAGAATGAAACCATCATTTGACCCAGTATCCCACTCCTCAGCACATACCCAAAGGAATTAAAATCGGCATACTACAGGGACATAGCCACATCAATGTTTATAGAAGCTCAAATCACAATAACAAAGCTATGAAATTGACCTAGGGACCCTTCCACAGATAAATGAATAAAGAAAATGTGGTATACATGCACAATGGTATATGACTCAGGCATAAGGAAAAATGAAATCATGATATTTGCCAGTAAATGAGTGGACCTGGACACTATTATGCTCAATGAAATAAGCCAATCCCCCCAAAACAGAGGCCAAATATTCTCTCTGATATGTAGATGCTAACACAAAATAGGGTGGGGGGAGGGAAGAATACAAGTTCATTGGATTAAACAAAATGAAGGGAATGGAGGAGAGAGAGGAATAGGAACGATGGAAGAATGAATCGTACACAACTTTCCTGTGTTCATATAGGAATGCAAACCAGTGAAACTCCCTTTGCAACCACAAGAATGGGATCATAATTAGAATAAGTTATACACCATGTATGTATAATATATAAAAATATACTCTACTATCACGTATATTTAAAAAAAACAAATTTTAAAAAGTACTTGTGAACTGGACCTACTAAATTTGACCTAATGGCTAAATTAGTAGAGAGATTGGTCAGATAATGTCTGTATCAGCCAGTGAATGGACAAAATCTGGGTTAATTTTCTGCATAAGGGTGTTAATGTTTCTGTAAATTCAAAAATAGATATCTTAAAACCAGAGTTTTGTTAGTGTTCCAAAAAAGTTGCATATTTTTATGGAATACAATATGCTGTTTTATGATTATGATTAAATCTCTCTGTTTGGATCTGTTTCTACCTCCTCTATCCATTCCACTCTTTCTAAACCAGAAACATAACTGTGGCTCTTTAGTAATAATATGGAACTTTGACCTGTAGCTCTATGTATTGTTTATTTTTCATAAAGCATTCTGTTTATTTCAAAAATTACTTTTGAATGTCACACTTCAGTAGAATAGATCTAGAAGTGTGAGGCTGGATTTTTGTATTTCATTTTTATTTTGCAATAATTGAATATGTTGTTTATCATCTCCCCTTCTTTCTTACCCAAGAGGTAATATCTCAAACTGTAATTATTTTCGTTTACCATTTCTCTCTCTCTCTCTCTCTCTCTCTCTCTCTCTGTCTCTCTCTGTCTCTCCTAGGAATGGAAGCCAGGGATGCTTAACCACTGAAAAATATCACCAGCTCTTTAATTTAATTTATTTATTTATTTTTAATTTTGAGGCAGGGTCTTGCTAAGTTGTTCAGGGCCTTGCTAATTTGCTGAGGCTGGCTTTGAACTTGGATCCTCCTGTCTCAGCTTCTGGAGCTGCTTTAATTACAGGCTGGAGCCATTGTGACCCCACTTTATTGACCATTTCTTGGAATTAAGCATCCAATTCATAATGATTTTTTCTTTATTCTTTTTTACTGTTGTCTGGTACTTCATTGTGTGAATGTACTACCGTTTATTCCAAGAATCTTTTACCCCCAGATATTAAAATTATTTCCAATATTTTGTAATTATTGGAAACAGATTGCATGCTTGTGGTTTTGATAGGGATGAAAGTATTTCTTCAATAGGAATTCCTAGAAGAGAGATTATTGTGTCAGAATGTAAACACATATGTGGTTTTGTTAGATATGGCCAAATTCCCTTGCATTAAGGTTGCAACAGTTTGCATCCTGTATGAGTGCACTGAGTGTGTTGTGGTACTTTTAGAATTTTGCCAAACTAACACAAAGAAACAGTATCTCAGTGTGGTTTCTGAGGTATTTCTCCTATTATGAGTGAAGAGGAACATCTTTTCGTATATTGAACATCCAGGTGTACATTTTGTGAATTGTCTGTTCATGCCTGTTGCCAATTTGCTATTAGCTTCCTGAAACCCTGCTGTTTTTCTTATTCTCCTGCCAACAGCAACACCACATAAGGAAGGGAACCTAAGTATTATGTGTAAACAAAATCTCCCAAATGTTTATCTGGGGTCATATACCAGGCTGGTTGCTAAAAAAAAAAAAGAAAACCAACTCAATAGTACAGATGAACTAAACTCTCTTCAGTTTTGTGTTTTGAAAAGACTGGGATGGGTCTTAGGGTTCTGTATTTTTAACAACTACCCTGGTGGATTTGGTGACCAGGCATGTGTAGGAACTATTGGTAAGACTGGATTTTCCATAGTGACACCAGATTCATGACCATTTGCAGGGAAGAGAAAGATTGCCTAGTGTAGGGTGGGCTAGGGGTTTGGTTGGGGAAGGATGCCCACACCTCAGGAACATACTAGAACGTCCTAATTTACCTGAACACTTTACCCATCAGCTTTGTCCTATCTGGGAAATGTTATTCAGTCCATTTCTTTTTCTTTTTCTTTTTGGGGTATTAGGGATTGAACTCAATAGTGTTTATCCACTGAACTTCATCTGCAGCCCTTTTTAAATTTTATACAGAGTATTGCTAAATTGCTTAAGGACTTTCCAAGTTGCTGAGGCTGGGCTTGAACTTGGGATTCTCTTAGATCAGTCTCCTGAGTTGCTGGGATTGTAGGCATGAGCTGACACACCTGGCTATTCAGTTCATTTCTGATCCTCCAAATGCAACTGGATCCCCAGGCAGCTATTTTTTTAAATTATTTATTTATTTGTTCTAATAAGTTATACATGACAGCAGAATGCACTTTGATTCACAGTACACAAATGGAGCACAAGTTTTCACTTCTCTTGTTGCACACAAAGTAGGATCACACCATTCATGCAATCATACATGTACTAGGGTAATGATGTCCATCTCATTCCACCATCTTTCCTACCCCCATGCCCCTTCCCCTTCTCTTCCTCACCTTTTTGCTCCTTAGAGCTGGTAAGAACACAGCATTAAATAGAACTATATGTTCTTTAGTCATGTAGAGTGGCTACAGATTTCACACCTGATTTACCACCTTCTTCACATTTCCCTGGCTGTTACATCTCAGATTTATTCTAAATTCTCAGAAATACTCAAACTCTGCTTGTTTGCATGACCTGATATTCTAGATTGCTGACATTGGTTGACATCATTCCATTTATTTATTTATTTATTATTCTAATTTGTTATATATGACAGCAGAATACATTACATTTCATATTACACATATAGAACACAATTTTTAATATCTCTGGTTAGACACAAAGTAGAGTCACACCATTCATGTCTTCATACATGCACTTAGAGTAATTATGTTTATCTCATTTCACTGTCTTTTCTATCCCCTTGCCCCTATCTTCCCCTTCCATCCCTTTGCCCTATCTAGATTTCCCTTTCTTTCTTTCTTTCTTTCTTTCTTTCTTTCTTTCTTTCTTTCTTTCTTTTCTTCTCAAATTAACGGTTTCTTGGTTTGAACTGCCCTTTGGCTCTGAGGAAAGTAGTTCTTAACTTCTAGGGACATTCTATGTGAGTAGAGTTCATGGGCCACAACACAGAGATTCATTTGTGGGACTGAAACACCTCTCCCAAAGAAGTGTTTGCATAACAAGAGTCTACTTTTTACTGAGAACCAACAGTTTTGTACATGGAAGTCATGGGGATGGATAAGTAAAGTGCTTTTGATTTGCTTCCTGAAATGTTTCCTGATATGTATGGAAGAGGCTGAGCTTTAGTTGTAGGTGGGGCTATAAGGTAAACATACCTTTTATCACTAGGTTATAATACAATATTTGACAACTCAGTAACAATTTAAGTCCCTGATCCCCATTTTTTTAAAGCTCTAAATTTTTCTGAATAAAAAAGTAAGTGCATCTCTAAACAACAGAGCAATATTTTTTTATTTTATGAAATGGAGAGAGTTATGTTTATAATGACATTATCCTTCTTATGTAGAAAAGAGGTGATGCTCTTATTTTTCTAAGCAATAGTTTAATTCAAACAAAACTGAGAGAGTGTATTGCTCAAAAGAGCTGAGAAGGTGAGGTAGGAAGATAACAGGAGAACTGAGTTCAGAGTTGGGTGACACATGAAGAGAATGTGTTTGTATTGTGCCAACTTTGTCTTTTCTTCCCCCACTTTCTGAAACTTAGGCCTAATTCCAACAATGAAGTTAGGATTACATTAGTAGAGACCTAAAATTGCTCGGAGAAGAACAAAATCCCAAGTGTGACTTAAGTTTGAGACATGGCCTAGGGTCATAGAAAGTGGAAGGAAGAAATCAATGGTTCTTTTTCTCTAGGTAATAAGGACGGTCCCCACAAATCATAAATGAGAGGAAATGTGTTAGAAGCACTTTCCAGTGTACAGTCTGGATATTCCACTGGAGTTATACAATTTTCCCAGGGGAAAGAAAGATTCTGAAGGAATCTTCTTTAAAAGTCATTTTAGTCATTAAAGTATCACATCTCCCTTTCTCATCAATATCAAGAATCCAGAATCTTTCCTGTGCTTTGCCGTCCCTGTAGGTTCACTTCATTTAAGAGTTGATTAAAATTGAATGAGTGCCCTCCACTTGTGTTATTAATTTCCAGTCCTTCTCTAGAACCTATCATTTTCTCTTTGATGGGGTTCTCTCTTATCTACCTGTTCTTTCCTTGAAGACTATTACCTATATGTAGAGATGTCCACCCCATCTCTCTCTCTCTCTCTCTCTCTCTCTCTCTCTCTCTCTCTCTGTCTGCAAATAGAATGTGTTTAATATTCTCCCAAAGGATATTTATTTTATGTGTCATTTGAGAAATACTATTATGGAATAAACATGTCATTGTGAATGAAATAGAATGGATAGTTGGGTCTTTTACTCCTCAAAAGCTAGAAGGAATAAGAAAACAACTACATTTTTAGATTTGGGTTGATGTGTTATAATGAGACTAATCATATGGCAACAGAGTGCTTAATATTTAATTTGTAGAATCCATGAATTCTTGCCTCCTGTTGCTCATTGTTTCACATGGTTAAGTTAAGGGTGATAGATGAAGCAGAGGTGCTCTACTCAAAAACCAAGGGTGGTTGGATTTGCTTCATAGGAACCCAGCAGCTGATCTTGAGTACCTTTCAGAAAAAGGAGACTTGAGCTCATGAAGACCTCCAAGTTTCCAGTCAAATTCAGCAATATTTAAAAATACATCTTTAATTCAGTATGCACTTAAAAAGTGGTAGCTATGTTAATAGGGCAGGGTTTTTCTTTTACTGGCTTATTCAAGAAAGATTATTTTTCATCTCCAGTGAGAAAAGAACAAGAGAGGATGTGGTTAGGTTAGATGACAGATTGAGTTTTCTTCTGGTTAGAATTTATCTTGTGGTTGTGAGCTCTCTTCTCCATGAGGGAAGTGGTTTTCAGAGTATAGATGCTCCAGCACTTTTCTTCAGGTGACCTAAATGTTGTTTTCTCCTTTATTTGAAAATGTTTTTATTTTGAGTTCTACTAGTTGTAACTAATTAATTCACTCGTGATTTAAAAATTTTAAAACACTGGTAAAATTTTGGGGACTAGCAAGTGAGATGAGATTTATGACTTGTAGAGATATTTGATGACCCCAATGGTGACATGTCCAAAAGGATGGAAAAAAATCTATGATTGGGCTTAAGTTTCTGCTTGGAAATGAGATAATAAAGATGGATTTTTTTCAAGGCTCATTTATATGGAGAAATTCAACAAATAACAAAACCATGCACACTATAAAGAAAAGTTAGTCAAAATTCCTTTTCTTAGAAATCACAAGTTCTCCATGGTGGAACCCAGGATTAAAGTTAATGGGGACTCAGTTTCTTCAATTAATAAATGTCCCACCTAGTCATGAAAAGACTGAATAGAAGAGAGCCCTCTGCTTGGGCTATTATCACATGGTATAGAATGAAATCATGAACAAATATAATCCTTTAATTTGTTTATTTGAACTAAGAAACATGAAGGGAAGTTGTTAGTCAGTCATGCATCCTGAGATCAAAGAGTCAGGATATTAATAGCTGGAGTAAACTTTTGAGCCAGTACAAACCATAGAAGATTAGGATTCTCTTCTGTAAAGAGCCAAGAATGGAGGAAGCAATCCAAGAGAAATTGAGATGTCCCAGGAGGGAGATAATAGGGCCTCCTTGTCAGTCTTCCATCTTCCTGGAACCTCCAGTCTTCACTAATGATTATCTTGGCTTTGCAGAGAGGAAATAGCCCTTATTTCTTTATCTTCTGTCATGATTCCTATAGTACCTACCTCATCCAGCTCCCCTATCTCCTGTCTCTCTTATGTGGGGGTTGATAGAGGATTGAACAGTTGATGGGAATTCTGCACTATTCTTCTCAAGAACTGCAGAGAGATGTTGATTCCACTTCCAACAAAGGACAGCTTTTTGTCCTTACAGGATAACATATGTCTTTTCCCAGAATATGAAAAATCCCACTTTACCCACCCATAAATCAGAGATGATATTTGTTCCCAACCTTCAACATTTTATTCAAGTCTTTTCAAAATATAAAAACTTTGTAAACCTTTGATAAAGAATAAAGACAGGAATAGTTTGGATAATTTTAACTTTAATATCAAGAAAAAAATAAAATGCTTTTAAGAGAGATGGAAAATATCTGATAGGATGGAAAGCTGTATAGACATTAGAAGGAATTTATGAAAAGACTTCAAGTCCAAGTAATCTGACACAATTCCCTATTGACATTCTCTGATGAAAATGAATGATTGGAATATGATGTATTAAGATATTTCATGTAATGTAACTCAGGCAGAGTTGTGCATTTTATAAAATAGTGGACAAAATGGATTGGGAATTAGTATTAAAGCACACAGTCGATTAATAGAATATGTATCATGTTTTTAACGGTGCCTATACAGAATGAAAATATAAACCACTTCAGTTTGTCTTTTTTTAAGGAAAACTCATTTGACTTTTTATTACACTGACCTGACCAAATCAGCTTGCTGTTTGAAGTCATGGAAACAGAGTTGTAATATTCTACTGGATGAGACAAAATAAATGTAGATGGGCTTGGATATTTGTGCAATTTTTTATGTTTCATAAGGCTATTTGTAGGATTGATTTGCTTAGTACAATTATTAGTAAATATTTTCTCAAAGTTTCTGCAGTACTTTTTCAAAATGGAGAATTATATTTGGAATATGGCAAATTTTAAAATTTGGAGAAAAAGGAGTTATTGAGTTCTGCTTACTGTAAATACCCAAGACTTTCCTAAATCCAGGAAGATCTTTATTCCTTTTAAAAAAGATTCTCTACTGAAATTGTTGTGCATTAACTCTATATGCTCTCTTCTATTAGACATTGTAAACTACTTAAAGACTACATTCTATGGCTGGGGATGTGGCTCAAGCAGTAACATGCTCGCCTGGCATATTCGGGGCACTGTGTTTGATCATCAGCACCACATAAAAATAAAATAAAGATGTTGTATCCACCAAAAACTGAAAAATAAATATTAAAAATTCTCTCTCTCTCTCTCTTTAAATAAAAGACTACATTCTCTATATTTGCATTATCAGTAACTATCACAGAGCCTGGGGCATAGTACACACACAATAATGGCTTAATACATGACTAAATAATTATTAGCTCCCATATAAGTCTTATAACCCTAACCCTGATATTTTCTGTATTTGATCCCAGTTACCCATGTGCTCCTGAAATTTCTGGTTTCTTCCTAGCTCCTGATATGATTACTCATTTCCTGACTAATAAGTGATTTATTAATTTTGATTAGGATTGTCTCTTGAAATGCATCTTGCTTGCTGGGAGCAGTGATAATTTCCAATGTCTTCCTAGCCTAATATACAGAGGCTAAAACTTATTTACATAAATAGTACTAGCTTTTGATTTCAGGCCCATTTCAAACTGGACATGTTCTCCTAAGGAAATATTGCAAAGTCTGTTGTATGTCTATGACTTTATCTTGGGAGTATTTTGAGTCCATGCTGGTGACTGGAGTCTCAACTAAGGAAGAATCTTTAAAAATTTATATCAATAAAAATGTGCTTCATCTTTCATGTGAATACTGGGATCTCTTTCACTTCATGAACTCCTTCTTTGGCCCACAAGCAGACAGGAAGTTCAGATAATGTTTAAGCTGCCTCAAGCTACCCTGCACTAGGATAGTCTTTTGCATACTTTTCTTATTTTGTTACTCTTCTGTCCACAGAGAACTTATAGCCTGAGCATTTCTTGGGAGGCTCAGAGACTTCCAACATGGACAAATCTTATAGCTCCATTGGTCAACTTTTCCCTTTGTATTAGGCATCTACCCTATTTCACCCCCTCAAAACCATGTTGTCTACTTTGTGGATTGATCAAGTAAATTAGACAGTAAATATTTAATATGTCCCACGAGTTTCATATGTCTTGTGTATTGTATTGAAATATCCTCAGATCAATAAATACATTTCCAGAGATTATTGCACTGTGGGGTGTTCTTCTTATTAAAGTACAAAGGAATGTGAAAAAATGAAAAAATGGTTGGGCTCTGGATAAGCTATTAAATCTATTGACTCTTCTAAGTGACATAGTTGATGACTTGTGATGAAACACAAACATCTATTCTGGGAAAATATTTCAAAGAAAGTAATATTTGAAGGATTCAGATAACTGTAATAAAGGTATATTTGTTTCCCAGTGAGGACATTTTGGTCACCTCTTGATAATGTGAGATTCTTCAAGGAAGGAAAGACTGGTGGGCCCTTATTGCGTCTAATAGATTTATCCTTGTGCATTCATCTATGTGTTATCTCAGGGATTTAAAAACTACCAAAAAGTCAACCCCTTGATTTTTTGGAATAATGTATTCCTTTCTGGTTGTGTTTCTAATGATAGTTCTTCCAAATTTGTCCAATTTTATTCAAAATACCAGCAAATCTTTACCCCTCACACATCAGATAGAGCACTAATCTCTAGGGTATATAAAGAATTTAAAAAGCTAAACACCAAAAAAAAAAAACCCTGAAATAACCCAAACAATAAATGGACCAAGGACCTGAAGAGACATTTCTCAGAAGATGATATACAATCAATCAACAAATACATGAAAAAATGTTCATCATCACTAGCAATTAGAGAAATGCAAATCAAAACCACTCTAAGATTTCATCTTACTCCAGTCAGAATGGCAGCTATTATGAAGACCAACAACAATAAGTGTTGGTGAGGTTGTGGGGGAAGAATGGGAGTCTGAGTTCTAGAATCACTGATTAGAGGGGGCCTGCTGGCACACAGGAGTACTTCCTTGTACTTAATGTGGAAAAAACATACTTACACTGCTGGTGGGACTGCAAATTGTTGCAGCCAATATGGAAAGCAGTATGGAGATTTATTGGAAAATTGGGAATGGAACTACCGTTTGACCCAGCTATCCCTCTCCTTGGTCTATACCTAAAGGACTTAAAAACAGCATGGTACAGGGACACAGTCACATCAATGTTTATAGCAGCACAATCCACAATAGCTAAATTGTGTAACCAACCTAGGTGTCCTTCAATAGAAGAATGGATAAAAAAAATGTGGCATATATACACAATGGAATATTACTCAGCAATAAAAGAGAATAAAATCATGGCATTTGCAGGTAAATAATGCTAAGTGAAGTTAGAAAATACCAAAAAATAAAATGCTGAATGTTTTCTTTGATATAAGGAGGATGATTCATAGTAGGATAGGGAGAGGGAGCATGGGAGGAATAGATGAACTCTAGATAGGGAAGAGGTGTGGGAGGGAAAGGGAGGAGGCATGGGTTTATTAATGATGGTGGAATGTGATGATCATTATTATCCAAAGTACAGGTATGAAGATATGAATTGGTGTGAATATACTGTGTATACAACCAGAGATTTGAAAAATTGTGCTCTATATGTGTAATAAGAATTGTAATGCATTATGCTGTCATATAAAATAAAAAATAAATAAACTCATTTTACCTTTTTTAATAGATAGTTTGAACTCTCATATTACTAAATTAACTACAGATTTCTGAAAAATTATCTCTATGTCCCAGTTTGTTTGCATTGTTACCAAAATTTTCTATTTTTCAAAGATTTTAGAGAAAGAAATATCTCTTTTTGGCAAAACTAATTGTCTACTTTTGAACAAAATTTCAAGCTCTAGCCTCCAATAAGACAGTGCTATGTAGTTAGGTGCTATTTTGTGTACACCACCAGATTTTTTGTAAAAAAAAATCATGCATTTGCCTCCCAGGTCACTTAATATTATAGACATTTATCTCTTCCCTTTCACTTCAGAACTCATTAGTATAACTTTTGAGTATTGTCTGTTATTCTTTATAACTGTATCATAGAATTTCCTTAATGAATTCCCATCAGTCTGGGAGTCTCACCATTTTATTGAAGCTTTATAATTTTTTTTAAATTTCAGGATTAACAATAATCTCTTAAATTACTCTTATTTTGTTTTAGGCCTCATCCTCCTCAATCTCCTCACAAAAGCAATGTATGGAGCATTTAATCTCTTTTCTTGAATAGCTTTTTGCTTCTATAACATGATATATCTTCTGAATTTTCTTTCTACCTTTTAAAACTAATGGCCTTATTGAGGTGTCACTCAATATCATATGAATGATTTTTAGTCAATGTATTATGAATGGAAATTGTGCCTGCCATTCCAAGACTACTCCATAGACACCTGCCATGCTATTTTCTACCCTTGTTTCCGTTTTTGGCTTGATTGTGAACGTCTAAGCAACAATGGCAGAAGTACTAGATGAAAGGAAGAATGGGAGTCTGAGTTCTAGAATCACTGATTAGAGGGGGCCTGCTGGCACACAGGAGTACTTTCTTGGATTAATGTGGACAAAACATACATATATTTATGGATAAGTCATTATACACTTTCAGGGTTATTACAGTAGAAGCTAATGTTACCTTAACTAATGTTAAGAATGACACTACCAACTTATAAACATTTCAGCAGCATATAAAAATCAAGCTGTTTCAACGCTGAAAAATGGTAATAATTATTTGCCAAGTTCATTATTGATACATAATCTACATATTTTTTTTACTTGTGCAACTAAACATTTTTATTTGCCATATATATATATATATATATATATATATATATATATATATATATTTCAAATTGCCTAATTAAGTTCCTAAAATCTTGTTCCAATCTTCTGATGTTGAGGAGAGTTCCAACCACCCTAGCACTCAGATGTGTCAAGTGTTACACTCACATGCAGATCATGCAACTCCAAATTTAGTTCCTAAAGGTGTTTGTCTTTTCCTTGTTGATTCTTTGCACTTTAAGGACATGACACATTGTCCCATCATATGGAATACAAATATTTTTTCATAATTTTGCACTATGTCACAAATTTTACAGCATAGACATTTGATAGTTTTACATATAAAATTGCTATATGGTTCCCCTTCAGTGTTTCTACCTTTGGTAAAATTTCCAAACAGCTTTTTTTCTCACCCTGGAATTACATTCCAGCACTTTTAGAAATTTTGTAAAAATGTCTAATTATTTAATCAATCTGTAATTTAATTTTGCATAAAATCATGTTTTCCCCCTAAAAGTCCAAAAATCTTACTCATGACAAGCATTTGATGAATATTTTTAAATTTAAATATAATTTTCTTCTTATAAATTTAAGGTTAGGTTAGATCATCAATTTTTAGGAGCAACCCTTGGACAGTATCGTCAGTGGTACTTACAAACTTGTTGGAAAAGCAAATTCTTGTGTCTCTCCCCAGATCTATGGAAGGGCCCAGCAATCTGTGTTTAACCACCTGTCAACGTGATTCTAATGTATTTTCAAGTTTGACAATCCCTGGAATAGATAGTACTTCCAGCACAAATGTCTTAGGGAATACTGCACATGTTTCCATGTTAACAAAGCCCACTTCTGTGGAAAAATGATTCATTCCTTATTTTCAGCAGTGTGAGGATTAGGAAAGAATATGTTCAAGACCACTCTAACTGGGGCAAAATCATGATTGCAATGAGAGTTTATCTCTTGGGCCCCGCCTATTCTGTGTGCCCAATCACAGAGGGCTGCTTGCTTCCCTCGGATATCCTGATTTCTCAAGAAGAACATCCCATATTTTGTGGGGGCAAATCTCTCCTTCCCAAGCAGAACACTGAGATCAAGTCTTGTTCCAATCTTCTGATGTTGAGGAGAGTTCCAACCACCCTAGCACTCAGATGTGTCAAGTGTTACACTCATATGCAGATCATGCAACTCCAAAGAGCCAGGCAGATCTCTCGTCTGTACTTGGGCATTCACATGGTGCTTCTTACAGCTGTCTTCTGTCAGTCCTCTTGTCCTGTCCTTGGCAGCCCTGAACCTCATGCTGCAATTCTCTTAGGGCTTAGAGACCCTTGAAATCATGTTCCAATGATCTGAGTGATAGCATGCAAGCATTCTTCATGTATATTCCTCTGATTCTGCCTACACTTATCTAACTTGAGAATATTATGCTTTTCTTTTGTCCTTTGTACCTCTGAAAGGCCTGTCAGGAAGAATTAAAGAGACATTAGACCATAAAGAGGATTTGCTCTTTAATGGCATAATATTTATTTCTCTCCACCTCAAGTTTAAGAGGGATCAATCTTTAGAAACAATCCTTACTTTCTACCTCCTGCAGAGCAGTGAGGAAAATATTTCAATTATAACCTGGGGGACTAGAAAGGTGGCAGTGGGCACCTGTCATATTTCTACAAGTATGGGCTGAGGGACTTCTTATTATGCAGCAAAAATAAATAAATAGAAAGCAGTATGGAGATTCCTTGGAAATCTGGGAAAGGAACCACCATTTGACCCAGATATCTCTCTCCTAGGACTATACCCAAAGGACTTAAAAACAGCATACTACAGGGACACAGACACATCAATGTTTATAGCAGCACAATTCACAATAGCTAAACTGTGGGATTCCACCTCTTGGGTCCCCTTCTTCCTCCGGGAGAAGTCTTTTCTGCTGTCCTTTAATAAACTTCTAATTTCTACTCTGAAAAAAAAAACAATAGCTAAACTGTGGAGCCAACCTAGATACCTTTCAGTAGATGAATGGATAAAAAATGTGACATATATACACAATGGGATTTTACTCAGCAATAAAAGAGAATAAATTCAGGGCTATTTGCAGGTAAATTGATGACATTGGAGAAGATAATGCTAACTGAAGTTAGCCAATCCCTAAAAAACAAAAGCCAAATGTTTTTTCTGATATAAGCAGGTTGATTCATTGTGGGGTTGGGAGGGGGAGCATGGGAGGAATAGGTGAATTCTAGATAGGGCAGAGGGGTGGGAGGGAAAAGGAGGGGGCAGGGGATTAGCAAGGATGGTGGAATGTGATAGACATCATTATCCAAAGAACATGTAATGAGGACATGAATTGGTGTGAACATTCTTTATATACAAACAGAGATATGAAAAATTGTTCTATATGTGTAATAAGAATTGTGATGCATTCTGCTGTCATTTATTTAAAAAATAAAACCAATACATGTTATCTATAAAAAAATCAGGATCAAAATAAAGTCTATACAAGGAAAAATAAATAAATAAATAAATAAATAAATAAAAATTTTAAAAAGTCTCATAGAACAGGTTGAGAGTTCAAACTCTTTGGATGCACGTCAAATTACTCCTGAGTACATATTCTTATGATATCAGAACTGATATTTAATGTCAGGATGTAATGGTACTATTAAATACACTTTTGTGAAAGGGAATGGTGAAGTGAAGTTTGGGTAATAGGCATGGGGATTTAAGACAGAGAAATAATGACTTCTCCTTAATAGCTCAGGCCTAGTTGTCTCTTCTGAGTGTGTGTGTGCGTGTGTGTGTGTGTGTGTGTGTGTGTTTGTACATTGACAAGTCTCAAGTGTGTTGTGATTTTACTGGGAGATCAGAAATGCCAAGCCCATTTCTTGGTCGTAGGACACTGTGCCAGAGCTGAGGGTCTTGGAGAATACACTGACCTGGGAGGCAGGAAGGGCAATGTGCTTTCAAAACTGGGTTCACATTTGGAGACCAATGTTCCCTTTAGACAGGACCATGCACTCATTGCTGCCATTTCCAGAACTGTTAAGTTTAAGGAACTGGGTTTGAGGGTGTAGTGGAGAGAGACAAAGATAATTGGCAGGCAGAATATGCTGATCTTTTCACATGCTCCTCTTTTACTTCCTCTCTGCAGCAGCAGTTGGGTTTGCTCCTGTTTTCTCTCTGTGTGGAGCTGATGAGGGTTGTCTGCAGTGGGTGGGTGTCAAAGCCACCTCACACAGACAGTGGTGTTTTTAGACTTGACATCTCATCCCTCATCTTTCCTCGGATCTTGTCAACCTACATGATCTGCTCTGTTAACAGCTAATCCCAAAATGACTGTGGGAAAGGCAATGACAGCAATAGCTGCTCAACATTGACTTTCTTTTTCTGCACATAAAATTCCAGACCTCAATTGCAGGGGATATAAGGGAAAGTGCAGTGGAGTTTGGAGGCAGGTAGAACTCCCTGCCATCTGCCTTTGCTCCTCCTCCAATACAATGTAATTTGGGGTCTGGTAATGATTTACTTCTTCCTTTGGATAGTTGCCCATTAGCAGAGCAGAATCGGTAGTGTGTGTCAGGTGTATGCAGTTTCCCTAGGTTCAGAAACTCTGTTTCCTTTTCCTGCACATCATTCCCAAGAACTTTTATAAATCCAGAGACATAGCAGGGAGTTAGGTGTCTACCATCACCAGTACTTTTGCTTCTCTATTGTCTTCATTATCAAGGTGAAATCCCAGAGCACCTGATTGCGCAGGTCCGTGCAGTACAAGGAGGGCCAAGTAGGCACTGCTGTTGTCCCATCCTTCAGGAACTTGTGGTCCAAGACAAATGTGCATTTTAAAAGAAAGATGTTATTTCTGCATACTTTCTTCTCTGTTACAGGGCATATAGGTTGTCACAGTTGAAGAGATGCACGAACTTTATATTGAGGATTCAACCCGAATGTAGTCTACCAGATTATTTATCATTTACTAAGTGTGTGACCTTGGGCAGCTCTTGATTCCTGATGTCTTTCTCTACATAGTATGACCAACAATGAGGCCAATATTACAGTGTTGCTTCCAGATTTAGTGGTTTTTTTTTTCTTTTTTTAACTAAGAGGGTCTTCTGTGAGTATCAAGTTCCTTTTGGAAAGTGAATCTGATGATGTGTACATGAGCATTACATTTCTTATGAAAGTGGGTGTATGGGGAAATACAGGATCCTGTGTGAATAGAAAGGAGTTCAGTTTTCAAAACCTATTACTTCATGTTAACAGTCCTGTCTTCTACGACCTCATTTGTATTCCTTCTGTTATTGAGTCAAGTTATGGAGCTAGCATAAAACACTTATTAACTTACCAATATAATGTGAAGTTATCTACATAGGTTAGCCTGAATATATTATCTCAATTAACCAAATTCTGCTTCTGGGTGATTTGCAGCATAGTGGTCTTTTGATTGATTCTTCTCAACTCAGGGTGGTAATAATTGCTGGTTTTACATTGATGTAGCTCATGGAGAGGGTTCTGTATGGATACATTTTTTTCCTTTTTTTAATGTTTAAAAATGTTTTGTTGGTATATTATAATTACACATAACAGCAGGATTCATTGTTACATATTTGTACATGCACACAACACAACAATATAAGTTGTTCAATTTTGTTCCTTTTTCTATTAAGAAATATCCTGGACTGGGGTTATGGCTCAGTGGTAGAGAACTTGCCTGGCATGTATGAGGCACTGGGTTCAATTCTCAATATCACATATAAATAAGTGAATAAAATAAAGACTAATCAACTTCTATAAAACATTTAAAAAAGAAATATCCTGCCTTTAAAAACCACATTCTTTGGTGCAGTTATGTATGTAATAGCCTGAGTCCCAAATTTGTTTGTTCATGTATGCTAGAATCATCCATTCTGATTAAATTGAAGGTTGCTCTTAGAATTAAATGATAATACAAGTTTTTTTTTTTTGCTTAACCAGTTAATATTGGATATACTTTTACTGGATATAGTTCATGTAAAATGATTACTAGGTGGATGATTTTTATAAAAGTATCAAATCTTGTAACCAATTACAGTTACAGGATTAAGTTGGTTTCCCTTGTTATATTTTTTTCCCCTGAGTAGGAAAGAGTCTTTGATGCTGGCCTTTTGTTCCTGCCCATGGAGTGTAATCAATCAGCTTTTTAAACTTGTATAGCTCTTCATACTTTTCAAAGTCATTTCATTTCTACTTCATGATAATCTATTTCTAGTTTTTATCTCCTTGCCTCCATATATGAAGACAAATGCCAACGACTCAAGGATGTGAAAGAAAAGTGGGGATAATTCTTTGGAATATTTAGCATTTTTTCCTTTAAGAGTCTGAAGGTCCAGTAGTGTACTGTAAAGGCAGAGGACCATTTTTTGGAAGGAGAGAATGAAGATGGAATTCACAGTCTTGGAATTCTTTCACATTCCAGAAGTGTAAAGTGTGTGTGTATGTGTGCCACATGTGTATGTGTGCTGGGGGACTTCTTGTTTATATGAATCATATTTTACCTATTTGGGTTGTTTGCTGATTGATTTATGAGTTACTGTAACACAATTATAAGCAACTTGAGGTCAAAAATCTTTTTAGACCTTTATATGCTTAAAATTTTTAGCATAGTTTAGGGAAATTGTAAGTATTTAGTGGATTCTTGCTAAATGAAATTGAGAGATACTTTCTGATTCTCACTGCCTACCTAACTTTAGGTTGCCTGAAGTTGGCTCATGGGAACTTGTTCATTATGCCTACTCTATGGATAGTAAGGCAAATGCTTACTAGAAGGAGGGTCAATGAGATACAAACAGATTCAGTTTGGAATCAATGGATTATGCTGCCCACCCCCATCCCTTTGTTTCATACCCATTGACTCCAAATTACTTTTAGCAATGAAAACTCATTATTTTTTTTCACAAAGTGGTAATGCAAAAATCTGCTGCACAATATGTGAATTGTTTAAATATAATGTCTCATAGACTTTTTAAAAACAAAAATGTCCTGAAACAGAGTTTATGCCTGTTGCATGGTAACCAGGGGCCAATTGGGAGTTATTTCAATAATGAAGATCCTCCTAATCAGAGTTGGGGTTGGGGATAAGTAGAACTGAGTCACCCATGTATATGCCCAGGAAACACATATTGACACTAGTATTTTGAGAATATTTGCTACAGCCCTAACATTGTTAAAGTTATCACTTCTGTGACTGACAGGTGCTGATAAGTAAGAGGCTGAGGGGAGGAAGTAGAACATGTATTTGAATGTAAACACAACATCCCATTTCCAAAATATGAGTGTCTATGTATTTGGCCAAATTCCCCCTCTCTGAGCCAGGGATGGTCACAGAAATCGTGATTCCTCTTGAATTTCACAAAATTTACTGTTATTTTTTGTTTGCTTATTCAATATCTTTAAGGTCTTGGATAAGCCTGAGTATATGGTGGGATTTACTTGAAACAGTCATCAGAGTAAACAAAGGATCTACCAAATGGTTGTCTGATTTTAGTGGCTTGGTAGAAGATGGTAATATCATTGATATGTGATCCTTGGCTCCATCTCTCCTGGTGCTTTGTGACTGAATGTTGACACTATTGACACCACCTATATGGAGTCAACCTTTTGAAGATATTCCCATGACAGGTGAAGAAGATGGGTTCTGCCCTATATAAAGAAAGAGGGTAGTTTTTGAGATTTGTGTGGAATGCTAAATTGTGACATGTTTATAACTAAAAATACATGCTGGCATTGCCATCTCCAGAGTGGAAAGTTTTATTTTACAATTTCTGTAACTGAAAAAACTAATGAATTTTACACTAAATTTTAATTTATTGGTGTTATACACCTGCTTGTAAAATGCTGACCCTCTGGGAAGTATACTTTGATGCCTATAGGCAAATATAAACCAGAAATTAATAGTATTCTAACTAGGCCCTAAAAATGAAGCCATTTAATATGAAAAATCAACCTAAAAATTATGTTTAAAAGATTCTGAGTCTTCTATCATACCATTTATTTTACCAAGATTATGCTTTACTAATTCTTGTTTCTAAAATTTATTTTGGGTGCAAGATTCCATCAGATTATGGACATTTCACAGAAGCCTCCATCACATAGAAATAATGAAGCAATTCCTAAATGTCAAACAATAAATTCATCCCAAGGAAATAATAGAAAAATAAACCCTGATTTCTAAACTTGGATAATATTAATACATTTGGCCTCAAGAAATTCCTGTTTCTACAAGGGTTCTACTGGTAAGAACTGTTAACACAGTTGCAAGCATATGGTTGAGAAGACTCCCATGAGTATGCTTAAACATTTCCCAAGAGGGTGAAGTTTATGTTAAATATTCTCAATGCTAACACACACAAATAATAATAATATCATTATTATTATTTTTATTATTATTATTATTATTATTATTATTATTATTATTATTATAAGAGAGGGCAGGAGGAAACTTTCAGAGGGGGTAGATGTTTATGACAAAGATTTGTTTACCTTTCCATGGTGTATGCTATGTCAGACTCATGAAGATGCATATATTAAATATGTGCAGCTTTCTGTATGCCAGTCATACCAGATTCAGCTATAGCAGGTCTTTGAGACCTTCTGGCACTCTGCCTGTGGTTGGTTTGATTCTTTTAAGTTTTCCTTTTACTTTCAGAATTGAAGCCTGTTTTTTTTTCCCTTCCTTCCTTGGCTCTGCCCCTGTACTTCTGACTTAAGCTTATACTAAGACTTCCAGGGTCTCTGTGCTCATCTTTGAGCTGTTACATAGGATGCCCTCTCTGATCCCCTGCGCCAGTTTTCCCAAGTCAGCAGGTGACTTGACCTGAATTCTTTACTACCACTGCTTGACTTGACTGAGTTTGGAGAGTTTGGATTTTTTTGCGCTTTGCACACAAAAAAATGTGTAAAGAAGAGGAGAGAGATTCTGAAGGAATCTTAGAGTGAAAATGTTAGTACTGTTGATAACACCTACATATTTTCTTTAGTTTTAGTATCTTCAGTGGGTTTACTAAGTAAATTACAGCTTCTTTCTTAATTTTCTTATAGGATTCAACTTGAAGAATGGGATAAGACATTCTTCCTTTTTGTATGTTTGGGAAAGAATGGAATACAGTAGTTAAATTAAAGTAAAACAAAACAGAATCATTGTGAGGTAATCAGCGATTTGAATGTCTAGGGCTTTGATTGGAGCCTGATTTGAAAGTGAGTCTTCAAGCACTATGGGGCAAGGCAAATGGGCCTTTTATTAATTTGGTTCATAAAAACAAATGTTAATCAGTCCCATACCTCGGGGAAAATCCACATAAAATCAGATTCCAATATGACGAATTAAAAGGAATTTCCAAGAGTAACTCAGCATAATGTTAAATTAAAAAGCAAATGCACCTGAGTGAGAAGAAATAAGGGGATCTTAGAAGTTTTTCATGAAGATGCTGTGGATAGAAAGAAACTTGCAAAATGAGCTGAAGGTCAGAGACCAGATTCAAGAAGAGATGGATGAATTTTATTTGTCCCAGAGGCAAAGTCCACAAGAAGACAAGGTCAAACATCAAGAAGCATAAGAAAATGATGTATTGGATATTCTAAATATGTTGTGTTGCTGACTATGTGGAAGCTGCCTGCTAGACCACATGCGAGGGAAGAACAAGAAACCATGGAGAGCCAGAAAGCAGGAACAGATAAAAATGGAGCCAGGAGAAAAAATATAAATTGAAAACCCAGAAGAGCTGGATTAAGTGACAATCTGGAAGAGACAGGAGAAAATAAAAACACTGGTTAGGCATCAATGTTAGTATTTACAGAGATTGAGGTTTGGCTGAACTTGGGGGTGAATCTAAAGAAATACAGAACAGACATGGAATATGAAAAGTCAAGTACTTGGTTCCTTCCATACCTGTGTTTTGAGTGTCTACTATGTATTGTACACTATATTTGACATCCTGTGCAAATAGGGAAGTAAATGAAACATATCTCTTCTTCCTAATTTACTCATTATGGTCAAGTACAGCCTGGTGCCTAATAATTTTTAAGTATATTCTTCTGTGTCTTGGTCAGAGTGGAGTGCTGGAATCAGCCCATGTGTTCAGAGAGAATTGTTGGTTTGCAACTCTTCCCACCTTCACATGCAGTGACATTATTTTGGAAGCTTGAACTTGAAGAAGTATTTTCGTCATGGAAATTGACACACAGTATAAATCAAGGGTGCCTTCTCCCTACCTCCTTGCTCCCCAACTCTAATAAAATTTTAAGAGTTATTAAACTTTTCTCACCACCGGATCAATTTAATCTGTTAAATTCAACAAATATGAATTCAGTACTTCGTGTAATTCGTGTGCTGGGTGCTTGCTTGTCTTTCTGCTCTTAAAAGCCATTTTCTCTTTTGTAATAACTTAATTGTTTAGGTGGTTTGAAGGGTAACTTATCCAACCAGTGTCATATATTAGAGTGTTGATTTCTTTCTATTTTCCAGAAGAATGTAAACACAAAGCCAAATTTGTGAGTGTTCTCTCTAGATTTAGAGTGTTGGCAATATGTCTTATGGATGTACAAGGGGAGATGCTTCTACTTATCTACTGAAGACACAGCTCCTCATGGGGACAGACTTACATTAAAAAAGTGGAAAAATAGTGACCTGGGGATGTTCTTCCATTGTCTATTTTGGCAATGATACTGGTTGGAAATTAGGGATTTGATATGGTTGGCTCTTCTGTTAGCTTTTCTATGAAAAATGGAAGCACTGAACATTTTTTCTGTTAAGAGATATAAAGGGTGTGCCTTCATATGTCTATGAAATTTGGGTCTCAGCTCTACCACTTCTCAGGTAAGGCATCCGGGGTCATTTTATGTCTGCAATTTTAAATACACTAATTCATGAGCATTGAGATTAGAGTAGGAATCATCACAGTACTCTGTTAATGCCAATTACCTCTGAAACAGCCAGAATGCAGTCAGATAGGAGTCCCCTGATGACTGATCAAAATTTGGTGTCCTGAAAATTAAGTGTCTAGTGTTGAGTGCAGATGTAGCACAAAGATGTGTTATCTGAATGGACACAGATTGAATGCTAATATTGGGAAAACTTGCTAGGAATAATATAATAGTCATATTCTCCAGCAGGAGTAAAAAAGAAAGAACTTCACACTTCTGGGGAGTGTTAAAGTCAGGAAAATTGGGATTAAAATCTTTTATAATGTGTGTTTAAGCCTTAAAGCTTAATAATGAGAGGGCAGAAGTTGGAATAGCAGAACTAAGGATGACATAAAAAGTGATATGATGGTACCCCTTCAGTCTAATTTAACCACTTGAACTGTGCTTTTCAAACAGTGTTACATATGGCTTAAAATTTTCATAAGAGTGCAAAAGGACTTTGATGCAAAGAACTCATTTCAATTTGGGCAATACTTCTGTCTCTAGGTACCCTCCAGATTTTAAATAATGACCTCTTTTTGAGGCATAAAATTGGAAAAGATTTCAAAAGATTAGAGAATGATTGGTTTAATGGAACTGATATCATACTAGATGACTTTAAAAGAGTCAAGGTTCATTTTAATTAATGGAAAAATCAACCTATAGGTAGCATTGAGGAATGGAATAAATAGGCAGAAAAAAACATTTTTGAATTGACATTTATTTAAAGCTCACTCAAAGATCCCGAATATGAGAAACATGTTTTCTTAGAAGATTATGATGATATGAAATGCATTTATTTATTTTTAAAAACAAAATTGTATTTTTAGTTATTTATTCTAAATTCAAATGAAATTTATTTTTAACATGATAAAATGTTAAAATTATACATATTAGCGGGGGTACCATATGATTTTTGGTACATGTATATCCTGAATAGTGGTTAAATCAGGATAAACATATCTATCTCCTCATTTATCACTTCTTTGTGGTGCAAACATCCCAAATTCTTTCTTTTAGCTATTTGAAATAAACACTTCATAATTTTTCTTTATAGTCATAGTACTGTGCAATAGCACAGTGGAACTTCTTATACCCCCACCCCATTCTCTCTCTCCTCAGGTAACCACTATTTTTTAACTTATGTGAGATCAGCAATTTTAGAGTCCACATGAGTGAGGTTATGCAGTACTTGTTTTTCTGTGCCTTATGTATTTCACTTAACATAATTATCCATGTGGTCACAAATGAAACGACTTCATCCTTTTTTATGGCTGAATATTAGTCTGTTGTGTATACCCTACATTCTTTATTCATTCATCACTTGATGGACACTTAGGTTGTACCCATTTCTTGGCTATTATGAATAGTGCTTCCATAAACATGGGGTGCAGATGTCTTTTCAACATATTGATTCATTTTCCATTAGATAAGTATCCAGTAGTGAGATTACTAGATCATATATAAATGTATTTTTAATTTTTTTGAGGAGCTTCCCACTATTTTCTATAAATAACTTACATTCCCTCCAACAGTATGCAAAATTTCTTTTTTTCCCTACATCCTTACCAACCACACATCCTTTTGTGTTTTTGATAAGAACCATTCTTTCGAAAGTGAGATGATATCTCCTGTGGTTTTGATTTGCATTTCCTTTATGGTCAGTGTTGTTGAAATATACACCTATTTACATATTTGTTGGCTACTTGCATGTCTTCTTTTGAGAAATGTCTATTTAGGCCTATTGCCCATTTTTAAGCTGGGCTATTGGTCCTTCCTCCCCCCTGTTGAGTTTTATATATTTTGTACCTTACGCCTTTGTCAGATGTAAACTTTGCAAATAATTTTCTCCCACTCTGTAGGTCATCTCTTTACCTTGATGATCATTTCCTCATTATGCAAAAAGTTTCTGGATGTAAATCCAAGTCTATTTTTGCTTTTGTTTCCTGTACTCTTGGAGTCTTGTCCAAAAAAAATCTTTGCCCATTCCAATGTCATGAAGCATTTCCTCTGTTTTGTTCGGCTTGTTTCGTTGTTCCAGGTTTTGCATGTAAGTCTTTAACCTGTTTTGAGTTGATTTTTGTAACTGGTGAGAGACTAGAGCCTATTTTCATTTTCTACATGGGAAAATCCAATTTTCTCCACACCATATATTGAAAACACTTCCCTTTCTTCAATGTATGTTCTTAGCCTATTTGTTGAAAATCCTGTTGACTGTAGATGAATGAGTTTAATTATAGACCTCTGTTCTGTTCTCTTGGTGTTTGTATCTGTTTTCATATCAATATTATGCTGTGTAGGTTACTGCAGATTTGTAGTGTATATTGAAGGCAAGTAGTATAATTCTTCCTGCTTTGTTACTTTTGCTTAAGATTGATATTTTTTGATGGTTTTATAAAATTCTGATATAGATCTCATGATTTAATTTAATAAAAATGTCATTGGTATTTGATAGAGATTACATTGAATCTGTAGATCACTTTGGGTAGTATGGGCATTTTAGCAGTACAGGTACTTCTAATGCATGAATGAAGGGCGTCTTTCCATTTTGTGATGTCATCTTCAATTTATATATTTTATAATATTTATTATAGAAATTTTATATCTCTTTGTTTAAATTTATTTCCAGTTATTGAATTTTTTAGCTATTTTAAATTGGATTGCTTTCTTGATTTCTATTTCAGATAATTTGCTATTCATGTATAACAGTGTGAGTGTTATTTGAATGTTGACTTTGTACCTAGTAACTTTGTGGAATTCATTTATTAGTTCTGATGGTTTTTATGGTGGGATCTTTGGTGTTTTAAAATTGTGGTTTTATATTTAAAATTATAAATTTTAAATATAATATAAGAAAAACAAAAATAGTCAAAACTTTCTCAGGAAAAACATTTTTAGAATTGTGTGTGTGTGTTGTGTGTGTATGTATATGTACATATAGGCATATAGTTAAATGCATTTAATTTTTTAATTCATAAAACAACTTTATTTTAAAAAATACATAGCATTTTTTCTGATCTATATCTATCTTTGTATATATGTCTACATTTACATACAAGGAAAATTCAAACAGGTTTTTGCAGTTCCTATAAGATGGAAACAATGATAATGTAACAGTAACGGGTGACCTGGACTCATAAGAAAGAAAATAAATTGTTGGTCACCACTGGCATACAAAGGCTTACAAAAACTGGAACTTTAAGAATGGAATCTAAATCTGCACCAGGAGCTCTACTGTTTTACATTCCTGCTATGCATATAAGTCATCTAGTTTTGCTGCCTCCATTTTATCATTGGGTGTTACAACCATTTTTCTTATTATAGAGTGCAGTGGATCTCATTGTGGTTTTAATTTGCATATACTTGATAATGGTAAATGATATTAAAAGTCTTTTCATGTGCTTGTCAGCTTCATATCATTATCAGAGGAATAACTGCCATTGTGTTTGCCCATGGTCAAATTGGTTTATTTATTTATATTTTTAATATAGTTATCAGAGATATTTATATATTTCAGATGCAAATCATTTATTAGATATGCAGTTTCCAAATATATTTTCATAATCTATAGTTTGTTGATTATCCTGAGAGGATTTTTTTATAGAACAAAAGTTTTTAATTTTGATGAAGTCCAATTTATCCAATTTTTGTATATTTTGGTGTCCACATTCTGAAAATATTTTTCTATTTTTTAATTTTTTAACAGTTTCATAATTACATAGTTACATTTAAATTCATAAGTTTTTTGAGTTTAACTTTATGTGAAATGTGATGTTTAAGTCAAAGTTGTTCAATTACCCCCAAACCCCCACCCTGCCATGGACATTCAAAAGCTGCAGTGCCATTTGTTTCAATGTTTTGGAACCTTTGTCAAGAAATTAATTGGGTATGTTTGTGTGGGTCTATTTTCTGAGTTTCTTATTATTATTCTATTGATCTGTGACTATCAGTCTGCCAGTAGCAGTCAGTCTTGAACTCTAGCTTATAGCTATATAAGCTATAGTCTTAACAGTATGTGAGCATTTCCTTTCACCCACTTCAATCTGTTTCAATTATTTTTAGCTATTCTATGATAATGTAAAATTAGCTACTGACTTGCCTTTTGATATAAAATTCTTCTGCCTTTTCATGTAAAATTCAGAATAAGTTTGTCCATTATATGAAAAAAAAAATGCTGGGTTTTGATAGAAATTGCACTAAACCTATAGATTGATTTGGGGAGATTTAATATCTTTACTATGTGGAGTCTTCCAGTCAATTAACACAGTATATGTCTTTCCATTTATTGAAGTCTTTTTTATTATTTTCATCAGTGCTTTTGAATTTTCAGCATGCAGATATTGCACTTATTTGGTTTTTATTGATAAGTAAGTACTTTATTTGTAACACTAAAAATTGTATTGTGACTCTAAGTTTCCATTTTATCATCATTTGTGTATAAAATGTAATTGATTTTTGTGTGTTCATTTGGTATTCTGAAACCTTGATAAATTCACTTAGATTCAAGAGGGGTTTTGATTATTTGTTTGTTTTTAGATTGGTCAGATTTTTCTATGTAAGCCATCATATCATCTACAAATAGGAAAAAAATATATTTTTTCTTCCTAATCTACATGCCTTTTATTTTTAATTTAGTCTTATTCTAACATTATGTACTAGAAATATCTGTCATATATTGAGTAACAGCAGTGACAACAATTTTTTTTTGTTTCCAAGTTTTTAACATTACATATGATGTTAATTGTAGGGACTTTTGTTTGTTTTGTTTTAAGGTAATTTTTATCAATGTGTGGAAATTCCACTTTATTTCTAGTTTGTTGAGAGTTTTAATTTTTTTTCTTTTTAAAATAATAGGAGTTGATTTTTGAAAATGCTTTATCTTTACATATTGATATGCCTATATTTATTCTTTTTTATTTTGTTGATATGATGGGTTAAAAGTGATTTTTAAAACTTGAACATGCTATGTATACCTGAAATATATCTCATTTGGTCCTGAAACATGGTACTTTTTTTTTTACATTTGTGTATTTGATTTACTAATATTTTGTAGTGGATTTTGTGTTTAAGTTCAGGCAAATATAATCTGTAGTGTTCTTAATTTGTACTGTTTGTCACATTTTGTTAT
Organism: Marmota marmota marmota; assembly: GCF_001458135.2. NCBI lineage: Eukaryota > Metazoa > Chordata > Mammalia > Rodentia > Sciuridae > Marmota > Marmota marmota. Next base: position 189,106 of record NW_026005769.1, on the reverse strand, counting down.
TGACAAAATAACAACATTATTTTGTCAATAACAAAATTGCAAATTATTTGGAAAATTATTTGGAAAGTGTTCTCATGTTTTCTGGAATAAATTGTATAAAATTTTGTGTTAGTCATTATTTATTTATTTATTTATTTATTTATTTATTTATTTCAGTACTGGAGATTGAACTCTTGGGTACTCTACCACTAAGCTACATATTTATTCCTGTTTTTTAAAAATTTGAAATGACAAGAGTAGAGGAGAGCTCCCTAAATTTCTGAGACTGGTCTTGAACTTGAAATCTTCCTGACTCTGTCTTTGTAGTTGCCAGGATTACCGGCATGTGCCACTGTAACCAGCTTATGTTAGTGTTTTAAACATTTGATAGAATTCTGCAATGAAACTGTCTGTGCTTAGAAATATATATTTTGGGAGAATTTTACTTTGAGTTAAATTTCTTTAAAGGTTATGGGATTATTTGGATCATCTATGATTTTTAGGGAATTTTTTCCATTTCTGATCTCATCAGTTAAGTTATTCATAATATTCTTTTATTTTTTAATAGATAATGGATCTGTAGTTATAAGCTATTTAATATTTGATATTAGTAATCTATACCTTCTTTCTTTTTGTCTTTAATATTCTTTCTAAAGACTTTATAATTTTTTGAAGAAATGTCTTTTTGTTTTACTGATTATTTTCTGTAGATTTCCTATATTTAAATTTTAGTTGTAGGTGGACACAATATCTTTATTTTATTTATTTATTTATTTTCATGTGGTGCTGAGGATTGAATCCAGTGCCACCTGCATGTGAAGCAAGAGCTCTACCACTGAGATACAACTCCAGCCCTAGATTTCCTGTTTTTCATTCCTTTGATTTCTTTGTAATTTCCTTCTTTTCACTTGATTTTGTTTATTTTGGTCTTTTTTCAATTTTCTTGAGATGGAACCATAAATTATTGATTTGAAACTTGTCCTCTTTTTAAATGTAGTCATTTAGTGCTATACATTACCTCCAGGCATTGCTTTAGCTGCATCTCTCTGTAAAAAGAGAGAGAGGCTGATCTTAGTGACCAAGAGATGGTGGGGCATGGTGATGGTTGCATTTTGATATGTTGTCTTCTTCTTTATTAATTTTCATGTTCTTTTGAGATTTCTTCTTGAATAACTATTGGTATGTTGGGGTTTAAATCTACCAGTTTATTATTATTTTCTTTGTGTTGGTTTGCCACATTTTTATTCCTTGGTTTACTCTCACACCTCTTTGTAGGTTACCTGACAATTTTTAGAATTGTATTTTTTATCATGCTTTAGATATATCTTTTGGTATAATTATTTTAGCAGCTACTATATGTATTATAACATATTTATCATACTTGATGTATCAGTCTACTGGTTTCAACATTTTACTACTCAAATGAAATGTGAGAAACCTTGCTTCAATTTAGATTCAGTTGTCTTCTCTTCTTAAACAATCAAGATTTTGAAATTTACATGAACTATCACTATCTTTAGTTATCTTATTATACAGTAACACAACAGCTATAATCTAGTACTCAATGCTCAAATTTCCCCTTTCCCCAGCCACTGGTAATCATCATTCTTCTGCAAGATCAATTTTTCTTTAGATTCCACATTTGACTGAGATTGCACAGTACATCAATTAAAAATAAATTTTAATTAAAAACTAATTTACAAATTGACAAAAGTAAAATAAAAATATCTTAGGCATTTCCTTTACATACAATGAAGACAAAATTAGATGATGTGATAATTTATGTTTCAATTGTCAAATGTAAGTTTTAAAATTTATGGATAGAGGGAGGCAAATATGGTGGATTAGAATAAAAGAGCACTTTTCAATTGCTCCATAGCTCAAGATTGAAGCTGCATGAGTATTTCTTCTTAATAAGGTGGCTGACTGAGGGATTTTACAGAAATTCAATATTGGACAACAAGAACTTCAGAGGCTTGACATATAACAAGAAATATGTTAGAACACACCAGCTGTGCTGGCAGAGGCAGTAGCATTGGTGCCAACAGTTCATTGCAGAAGAGAGTGATAAGACAGGCAGAGTGGCATGGGAGAGTCTGATCTTAGCTGACCAAGAGATGGTGGGGCAAGGTGATGATTGACAAGTGCTCATAATCTCCCAAAACATGAGCAGAAGACTGAGAAAAGGATTATTTTCAAGTGACCAAATGTCAGCTTTCAGTGGCAAGAGCTTGGGAGTTCATAAAAAGCATTGCCATTCTGTTTCAGCAATGCCTGATGTGGGGTCCAGAGTGATCGTGGCCCAGCATGGCTGAAACATGCACAGATACATCTCTCCAGTTTCACTTCTTTTTACTTCTTAAATATTTCAAACTTTTTTTTGCTTTCCTCCCTCATTTTCTCTTCACTTAAGAAAACAGAATTTTACTATCTATTAGAACTATTTAGTTTATATAATCCCTACCCTCACCATTCATATTATTGTGGTTATTAATATAGAGGATGAAATAGTTGCCATCTGCTGTTTAATGCTGGAGATCTAGTTCATGGATGTTTATTCTTTTTTATCATATATATTTTTATTCTAATTTGTTATATATGACAGCAGATGCATTACAATTCATATTATACATTTAGGACACAAATTTTTATGTCCCTGGTTATACACAAAGTCTTACCATTCCTGTCTTCATATATGTACTTAGGGTAATGGTGTCCATCTCATTCCACCATCTTTCCTACCCCCATGCCCCCTCCCTTCCTCTCCCTTGCCTTTGCCCTATCTAGAGTTCATCTAATCCCCCAATGCCCACATTATGAATCAGCTTCCTTAAATCAGAGAAAACACATTTGGCATTTGTTTTTTTTTGTTTGTTTTTTTGGTGGGGGGATTGGCTAAATTCACTTACATTATATTCTCAAACTCCATCAACTTACCTTCAAATGCCATGATTTTATTCTCTTTTATGTTGTGTATATATACCACATTTTCTTTATCCATTTATCCACTGATGGGCATCTAGTTTGGCTCCACAGTTTAGCTATTGTGAATTGTGCTGCTATAAATATTGATGTGTCTGTGTCCCTGTAGTATACTATTTTTAAGCCCTTTGGGTATAGTCCAAGGAGAGGAATAGCTGGGTCAAATGGTGGTTTCATACCCAGTTTTCCAATGAATCTCCATACTGCTTTCCAAATTGGCTGCACCTGGATGGGATTTCCTGTGATTCCACATCTTCATAAGCATTTGGTAGTTATTAGAATTTTGAATTTTAGACATTCTAGTAAGTGTCTCATTGTCATTTTAATTTTCAGTTTTCTAGTGATATATGATGTTGAACACTTTTTAAATGTGTTTATTTATCATTTGTTATTTTCTTTGCCAAGGTGTCTGTTCGGGTTTTTGCCCATTTTAAAATCATGTTGTTTTCTTACAGTTGAGTTTTAAGAGTTCTCTGTAGACTATGGATAAGAGTCTTTTGTGTGATATGCTTTTACATATGTTTTCTTGGCTTTTTCCCCCCCTCTCCTATTTTCATGACAGTTCCTTCATCAGAGCAGATTTTTTTTTAGTTTTAATGAAGTTCAGGTTATCAATTATTTCTTTCCTGGATTATATCTTTGTTGTTATATCTAAAGAGTCATTATCATACTCAAGGACATCTAAGATTTTCTCCCTGTGTTATCTTGTAGGAGTTTAAAATTTTGTTTTTACATTTAGGACTATGATAAATTTTAGTTAATTTTTAAAATGATATAAGATCTGTGTCTAGATTCATTTTTGCACGTGGATGTCCAGTTGTTGCTGTTACATTTGTTGAAAAATTTGTTCTCCAGGGGCTGAGATTATGGCTCAGCAGTAGAGCGTTTGCCTGGCAACTGTGAGGTACTCACTGGGTTTGATCCTCAGCACCAACCACATAAAAATAATCAAATAAAATAAAGGTGTTGTGTCCATCTTTTTAAAAAAAATCTGTTCTACATTGTATTGCCTTTGATCCTTTGTCAAAAATAAATTGATTAAATGTAGGTCTATTGTGTGGTCCCTAGACTATTGCATTGATTATTTGTTTATTCTTTTACCAATACCACACTTTCTAGGTTACTATAGTAACCTATAGTATAGTATAGCAAGTTTTAAGTTAGAGTGTCAGTCTTTATTCTTTGGTTTGCTTCAATATTTTTGGATATTCTGGGTCTTTTCCTACCCATATAAACTTTAAATCAATTTATTAATATCTATAAAATAAATTATGAGATTTGTTGGGATTGCTTTAAATATGTAAATCAAATTGGGAAGAAGTGACTCTATAATATTGAGTCTCTTTTTCTGTGAGCATAAAACATCTCCCCATTTGTTTAACCTTTAAAATTCTTTCATTAGGGATTTGTAGTTTTCCTTGTACAGATTTTGTCCATATTTTATTAGATTTATACTTAAGTGTTTCATTTTTGGGTGTGCTAAAGTAATTTATATTTTATTTTTAATTTCACATTATATTATTCATTGCTGGTATAAAGAAAAATGAAAATGATCAACTTTTGTATATAAATCTTACAACCTCACTACAACCAATTATTAGTCCAAGGCCTTTTTTTGTTAATTCCTTTTGATTTTTCTACATTTACAGTCGTGTTATCTGCTAACAGAGAGTTTTGTTTATTCTCATTTCATATAAAATTTACTTCCTTTTTTGGTGCTACTATATTAGCCAGGACTTCCAGTATAATGTTGAAGAGCAGTGGTGAGAGGGGACATTTGATAAGGAGTGGTGGGAGAGGACGTCCTTGCCTTGTTCCTGATATTAGTGGGAAAGTTTATGTTTCTCACAATTGAACATGATGAGAAACATGGTGTGTTTTGCTGTTTGTTTTAGATGATTTTTATTCAGCTGAGGAAGTTCTCCTGTACTCATTGTTGCTGAGTGGTTTTGTCACAGATTCTATTAAATTCCTTTTCTACATCTATTGATATTATCATGTGATTTTTCTTCTGAGCCTGCTGATTTGATGCATTCCATTAATCGATTTTCAAGTATTGAACAAGTGTTGCATACCTAGGATGAATCTCATTTGGTTCATGTTGTATAATTCCTTTTATACATTGTAGTTTTCATTTTGTTAACATTTTTTCAGTTTTTTTGCAACTGTACTTTATGGGGAAAATATTGACCTGTGTTTTTTTTTCCTTGTAGTATCTTTGGCTGGGGTGTGAAGGAAACACTGGGCTCATAGGATGAATTAGAAAATATTGTCTCAGCTTCTATATTCTGAAATAGGTTGTAGAGAATTGAGATAATTTACTCCTTAAGTGTTTGGTAGCATTCCCCAATGAATACATCTAGAGCTGCTAGATCATACAATCATTCCAAATACAGTTTTCGAATGATTACTGATTCAATTTCTTGAATAGATATTGGCATATTGTCTCTTTTTATATGAGTTTTGGCAAATTGTTATTTTCAAAGAATTGGTCTATTTCATCTAGGTTATAAAATTTGTGATCATAGAGTTGTTCATAATATTTTTTATTATGCATTTAATGCCATGGTATCTGTAATAATATCTTTCATTTCTTATATTAGTCATTTGTGTCCACTCTTTTATTTTCCTTAATTAATTTTGCTGGAGGCTTATCAATTTTATTGCCTTTTCCAAAGATTCTGCTTTTGATTTTGTTGATTTTAAGTACTGATTTCCTATTTTCAAATTCACTGAGATTATGTTCTGTTGGGATCATGGCAATATGACAGACCTACTCAGCAAACCAGAGGATAGTTTGCTCCTGTTTTTGGCCTTGATATCATGTCTGCCTCCTCTAGATACACAGATTTACACAGATCATAGCTCTAGGAAGTTTTCAGGAATAGTTTTTTTTCCAAGCTCCTTTTCACTCCAGTCTCAGTTTTTTTCAACAGTGAGACTTTTGTCTTCCGCACATTACTCAATCCTGTTCCTTTTCTCCTTAGATCCAAGGCAGCTAGTTACCTTTGATAACGTCTCGCCCAGGAACTCTACAGAACTACATGAATGTACACATAAACACAAAGATTTAATGTTTATATGTAGACATATACTGATGAATCTATATTTTGAAAATTTTTTGAACACTATTTTAATATTTTTCTTTATAATATTTTATCTTTCTTGGGACTGGGGTTGTGGCTCAGTGGTAGCGCACTTGCCTAGAATGTGTGAGGCACTGGATTTGATTCTCAGCACCACACATAAATAAACAAATAAATGAAAAATTGTCCATCAATAACTAATGAAAATTTTAAAAAATATATTTTATCTTTCTCTGATATATTTTTAGAATTGCAGGGGCTAATTTGTGGGATTCAAAAGGTGAAACTGGAAATCTATATTCACTAGACATTAATCTCTCTGCCAGTTATTCTTCTTATAACTTCTCGAAAGCAAGCTCTTTCTTTATTACTTCAGTTTAGAAACTCTCTGGATGCTAAGATTTGCCAGGGCATCTATATCAAAACAATGTATACTATTGTATTGGTTTTATGAAGTCATGAACTTGGTGGCTTTAAGCCAAAGAAATCGATTCTTTCATGGTTTTGGAGGCCAGAAGTTGGCAGGGTCATATTCCCTCCAAATCTCTAGGGGAAATTCCCTTCCTTGCCTCTTCCAGCTTCTAATAGCTGTTGGCTTTGTTCAGCTAGCATCCATGTCTCTTCATATTATCTTCTCTTCTATGTGCCAGTCTCTAACTCCATCTATTTTTCTCATAAGGATTCTTGTAATGGTATTTGGGACTCACTTAGATAATCCAGGATGAGCACCCATGCCCCGTTTAGCTTAATTACATCTTTTGCCATATAAAGTAATATTCACTCCTCTGTCATGGAAGTTACTATTTCCAGATTCCAGGAGTTAGGTGTTTCTATTATTTTACTAGGGCTATCATAACAGAATACCATAGTCCGGATGGGTTACATACCCAAAATTTATTTTCTCATAGTCCTTGGAGGATGAAAATGCTTGGTCTGACCTCAGACACCATGAGAGCAACCTCTGTTCTAGGCAGCGATCCAGAGTAACTTTCCTCTCCTAACTAACATCATGCTTGATTTCCTCTTCACTAAGAGATGAGCTTTGAGTTTCCTTTACTTTTCCAGGTGTCTCATAATTTTATGCCAACTTGTGGAGCCTGGCAGCTGGACTGGAGAATTGATGGGAAGTCCATGCTTGGACCATATGTCTTAGAGTCACCTTCCAAGATAGTTCCTCTCTTTGGAAACAATGTCTTGTCCTTTGGTAATGTTGTCACTTTCTGGAGCAGGACACTGGGGTCCTGAAACCTAGGTTTCCTTAATATTATTATTATTATTGGAGATGAGTGAACTCTGCTTTTTTTTTCCTTCTTTTCTGCTCTGTTTTTAATGATTCCAGATTTCCTCACTGATACTGGAGACTGTGAGAGGAATATAAAAGACTGCAGAGAATACATGTGGTGGCATTTTCCATGTATGTTTAGACTGTATTTCATTTACTAATTCATGATGATGGTATCCACAAGGGCTAGAGGGATCTTCACATCATCTCTAGGTCATTTTAAGAGTTGACAAAAACTAGATTTTGCAAGTAAAAATGAAGATAGGTCATTCCATATACATCCTACGTAGCTCATACTGAAGGGCCCAGGAGATAGTTCTGAGAAGAGCTCTCTCCCAAGAGTAGCAGTGAAGCTACATGGTTAAAGCTATCATTGGCCTTCAGTGGAAAAATGTGTTCTTGACTAGCTTCTTGAGTGTAATGTCTAAGACTTGTAGCTACAAGCAATTATTACTGATTTTTCTTTACCTATCCATGGAAGAGAACAAATAGTTGGCTTATTTCAGGAAAAAGGTGAATAATGAAACATTCAAGTTTATTCCACTTCCACGGACAATATTTCACACAAACAAGGGGAAATAGTGGTAGGAACTGGACTTTGAAGTTCCCATCACCTGGATTCAATTCTAGTTATGACCCTTTCTGAATTTGTGACTTAACCACACTCACCTGGCTATAGTAATGCTTATTTCATAAGCTTTTGCTGGAATGAAATGTGATATTATTTATAATTTTAAAATATTTATATTTATAAAATTACATTATCAATCCAAATATTTATGAAATATCCAGCATAATGTTGGGTGCCTCATAGACACTTATTTATTCATAAAAACTTCTTGAGGACCTGTTATATATAGGCACTGTACTGTGTGTTAGAGGTAGAAGGACAGATAAGTCGAGTCTTACCTTCAGGAGGAGTACAATCTAATGGAAGAGACAGGTACATAAATAGACATGTTTAATGTAATTTGTTAAAAGCAATTGCAGAATGAGGCAAATGAAGTATAGAAGGACAGAGGTGAGATAAATAACAAACCTGGCAAGGGAGGTGGGATCAAGGAAGCCTCTGGGGATATATTATATTGAGCTGAGAATGAGCCAGAAATAAATTAATAAGATATACATTACATACTTTTAAAAAAATACATGACTGTTAAAATCTATGAGTTTTCTTAACTTTTTTTCTTTTCTTTAATTCAGAGCTACATGCCAATATATATATATATATATATATATATATATATATATATATATATTGCATTTTTGGTCTGTTATTGGCAGGTCTAGGACTCAGTTTGTTGATGTAGGAAAGAAGCAGCCACATTTATAAACCAGAGTAGTCTTATAATTACATGTTAAAATTCCTTAGATTAGTCTCTAAAAGACTGACCACTAAAAGACTAGGAAGAAAAAGATAATACTGGAAAGACATTAAAAGTGGAAAATGTAATATGTAATAAAATTGGGCTCTGAGAGTATACACCAGAGGGATAATTGAGGTAGTAAATATTCCTGGTGTATCCCTGTGTTTCAAATTTTGCTTTCCTGAGGTGGAAGCTGCCTAGCACTTGAGCCTCCTCTGCTAGTTAGACCCCATCCCTCCACAGCTGCTCGGGGTTTGGAGTTGTGGAGATCAAGGTTTATGGCTCAGGAGGGCCTTGGCTTAGAGCAGCTGAAGAATCAGGATACTGAATCACTGAAAGTCCTGGGATATGAAAAACTTAGAAGGCTCCAGGGAGAGCTTTGGAAATTGATTAATATTGTACACAGCTTCATTGCCAGTTAAACAGGGTTTTTGAGGACTGCACTTAACACTTTACCATTTTTATAACTTTTTGCTAATGGGTAAATTCATATCAGAAAATGATTCACCTATTATGATAGAGGAACTTAACCCCTTCCTTTTGAGGTCATGAGCTGAGTCTATCAAAGTCTGAAGTCTGTACCTAAAATGAATTAATGCTAGTTGGTGCTTGTTTCTTCAAGTTTTGTGCCCTGTTACTAGTATATTTTTTGAGTATAGCATCTCCAGAATCCCTTCAATGCCTTTTTGATTAAAAATACATTTTTATAGCAATTGTGATATCGCATGTATAGGACATTTTGCAGAGTAGGCTTGTCAAATAGGGTTTCAAATTTTGATATGCTTATGCTGTAATCAGTCTTTCCAACAACAAACTAATGTTTGGGCTGGGGTTCCAGGAAACCCAAACATCTGGATGAAACAAAGAAATCAACATCAATCAATTATTCATTTTTGTCAACATGATGCCAAAGATCTAGATTGTTGGAAACTTTTCTAGTCAGGTGCTATACATTTTGTGGATGAAGCTAGAACCAGAGCCATGAATATAGGTCAAGGAAAAATGCACCAACAGTTTGCATTTGGGTCTATCTCATGTTCCTTCTTAAACAGGAATATACAGAGAGTTGGAAATTTGTAGATATGATGGAGATTTTCTCCTGATAGCATTCTGTCAGATAGTCATTTGACTAAGGCATGTTTAGATAGTATCTTGGGAACATAATAGGTGCCAACACAAAGCCACATAAAATTTTGGCTGACTCTGCAATATAGAACATAGTATTGGGTATTGTGCAAAATGAGAAGTGTTTAATCTTTTTGTGCAAAACAAATTAAATATTTTGCACTCTTCATTACAAAAGTTGTTTTTGAAATATTTTAAAAATAATTATAAGTGTACAAGCTACAGTTATTGAGTATCTACAAATTGATTGGCATTATATTAAATCATTGCAAGCATTAACAGCTAGAGTTATGAGAATCTACAGAGTGACTGGCATTATACTAAATATGTTTTCTTTATTAATTGATTGAATACCCATGAAAATTAAGTAGGTACTATAGATGCTAAAGGCGATTAGAAAAATGAGGCATAATGAAATTAATAATTTACTCACGATAACCCAGTATGTGGCAGGGTTGGGTCTGCCTTATTCACTCAGCTAGATTGTCTCTGTTCCAATAGCCCTGCCCTGGGGATTTGGAGCATAGGTGAGTAGATCAACAACTCTTCAATAAAACAACAATTGGCAACAACAGCAATTAAAATAATTATAGCTAACAAATATTGGGATTTAATAGGTTATCACAATTTGACTCTTGCTTTTTATTTCCAAAACCTTATATTTACAAATAATACAGAAGAGACAGATGCAATGTGCAGAGATTAGGAAATGACCAACACCTCAAGACTCTTATGAGATGGAGCAAGGCCTGGTCTCCAGTCTGGGGTCAGATTGCTCAACATTAGAGTTGCCATCCCTGCTTCTGCCTTAACTTCACTCCCTTCAGCTTTTGACAGTATTTTGGGTTCCCATGTTAACCAAGAGTTGTCCTGAGTCTCTCCTTTAATTACTGTTCTCAGTCCTCCTATATCCCTTTTTGTTATCCCACTAATTTCTTGAATTTTAGAAGTGTCTTATGCCTTGCAAGTCCATCTTGAATTTTCTTTCTTTCTTCCAGCATTGGGGATTGAATCCAGAGGTGCTCTAATACTGAGCTACATCCCCAGCCTCTTTTAAGAAAAATTTTATTTTGAGATAGGGTCTCAATAAGTTGCTGAGGCTGGACTCGAACTTGTGATCATCCTGCCTCAGCTTTCTGAATTGCTGGGATTACAGGCATGCACCACCAAGCCAGGTCAGTCTTAGAATTTCCTCCAGGAAAGCACTTGCCTTTCTGTTGTGGAGAGTGAAATCAGCTAATAGTCTCTGGCTTTTAATGCTTCCAGGCTCTGCTTCAGTTTTATTGCTTAGGCCATGCTCTTTCCCAGCAATGGCCAGCCAGCAGCTGTCCACAGTGGTGTGGACACACCGATGATAACTATGCGAGGAGATGGATATGTTAACTGCCTGATTGTGGTAATCATTCCACAATGCATACAGAAGTGTCTGCTCAGTAAAGGATAGTCTGTAGCTTCCTATTGGGTCAACAGAGACATTTTCTGTTCTACATGGTGAGCAAACCTTCTCCTGTCCCATCCTGCTTCCTTTCCCTTCTTATCTTTCACAAGCTTTACTCTTCCCCTGCCCCATCAGCAATCATAGCTCAATAAACCTCTTTCATTCCTGCTTTCATTTTAGCATTCACTTCTCAGAGAACCCAAGTGACATTACAACTAACGAAGTCGGCTACCCAAAGAGGATGATGCATTAAATGGTGGGGGTGCTAGTTAGGTCTGGTAACACATTACTCATGGACAGGAGACTTCTGGTCATTAAGCATAGAATGGGAAGTGTGAATGAGTGGAAATCTAAGGAATATGGAAGAGGGAGAGGGAGAGAGAAGAGAAGTAAATGGAGGTGGTGGTGAAGCTCAATGAAAGCTTTCAGACAATCATCTTGTCTATTCTGTTTATTCATGGATGTGACATTAACCCTTCTTTATTTATTTGTAAGACAGTGTTAAAGAATATTGTCACTTATAGGCTAAAGAGGCAAAATAACAAACCACTAGACCATTTTCTGCTTCTTTGAACATTACATAACAAAATAAAAATGCATGAAAAATATTGCCAATTTTATTATCATCATACAGTTAATTTTCAAGTACTTACAAAGTACCTAGAACAATTCCTGCCACACATTTGCAGACTCTCAATAAATATTTGTTGAATAAATGAAAGAATGTACAAAAGTTTTAAAATCTTGAATCTGTGGGCAAAAGTTACAGAAATAAAAATTCTGCATGATATTATTTATATGTGAAATCTAAAAGTTGAATTTTGAAAGTGGTGAGTGTAATGGTGGTTAACAAGGGTCAGAGGAGAGTGAGGAAAATGGGAAGTTTAATTAAAGTGTATAAATTTTCAGTTATTTAGGATGAATAAATTCTGGAAATTTGTAGCTAATAATCCTTTAGTGTAGACTTGAAAGTTTCTAAGACAGTAGGTTTTTAAGTGTCCTTGCCATGTACACACACCGATGATAACTATGTGAGGAGATGGATGTGTTAACTGCCTGATTTTGGTAATCATTCCACAATGCATACATGTATCAGGATGTCATATTTCATAACTTAAATTGATAATTATTTTTCCCAGTTATACTTTAACAAAGCTGAAAAAATAGATGTGTGAAAAGTAATAGTAGGGGTAGTCAACTATGGCAGATATTTCATTCTCATACAGTACAGCAAAATTGATTAAAAGAAAATTAATAAGAATAAAATAAATTTGAATCTGAGACATCAATCCTTAGACACTGTAATTATCAAGGTTAAGCCAACTAAATCATTTATTACTGACTATGGAACACTCAGGTTTTAGGAAAAAATGTTGTTTCAAAAATTATGATTCTACCACATACTGGCTGTGAATTATTCAAGAAATGTGTGGGGGTGACATTGTTTACAACACATTTCCTGTCAACTTCTGTTTTTCACTAAATGTTTAAAAAAATTGAGGCAGCTTCTCAATGTAATTGGTAATAGAAGCAGATGGCACTTCTTTGACCCTTCACTTTAGCTTCTAGGCATTTGAAATCAGTTATATGCAAGACACTATGCATTAAAATTAGCCCCATCTTTTTTAGCTGTCAGAAAGTAGACTCGGTCATAAAATTTGAGAGTAAATAATCTGAGCAATCATCTAGTACAATTCTTGTATTTTACAGGTGAGAAAACTCTTAGAGAGGTAGTAAATTGACCAGCTCAAGGTCACATAGGAAGTCCATAGGACCAGATCTCAGCCCTTTTACTTAATGAAAGAAATTATTTCACTATAAGGATCAAGGCTGAATTTTCTATTTGGAGAGATTTAAGTATTTATATGTTATTGAAAATTATGAAACATTCAAGCATCCTGAAAATTAACAAGAATAATATGATTCTGGAATATCACTCCACTATTTTTATCAAAATTTAAGACATTGCCATATTTGCATCAGATTTTTGAAATTCATGATGGAGTTCCAGTATTTTTTAATAGATCAGAGCCATTACATTCAATTTACAGCGAAATAACAGCAATTAGACACAACTTAATTTGTAATTCTTTTAAGGTGAATTACATAAGTATTTCTAGTACTCTGAAAATTAATAACAATACCAATAGTTATAAGTAGTGATCATTATGACAGATACTTATGTGCAATTATTGCCTTTTTTCATATAAAAATCACATTTTTTATCATCCCAGAATTAATTCTCCTTTCTTATTTTCCTTTTCTCTCTTTCTTTTTTCTTTCAGCTTGGAAATTGAAGCCAGGTGTTTTCTAACACTGAGCTACATCCCTGGTCCTTTTTATTTTGAGGTAGGGTCTTGTTAAGTTGCAGAGGCTGGCCTTGCATTTATAATCCTTCTTCTTCATTTTCCTGAGTCATTGGGTTTACAGGTGTGCATCACCATGCCTGGGAGTTTAACTCACTTTCTTGTAGAGGAAATATCAGTCTTTTGTCACTATTCTTTTTGGCTGAAGTAGTCATTTATCTCATAGGTTTGTTTTCTTCTCTGGTGGAACAAAATTCTATAGTAGGCTAATTTCTTTGAATGGAAAAGAAAACAGATCCTTTCTTTTTGGGGTTGGACACCACCTCTTGTCCGACTCCACAACTTCACAAGCAATCACAGCAGAGCTCCTCTGGATTTTAGTTAGTAAGATCCCTTCACTCAGGTACTTTGTTTAAAGCCATCCAACAAACCTTCTTATGGCTGTTCTCAAGGCCTGAAAGAGATGACTCCCAAGTCTAGTGAGTTGGCACATTGGAGACGTGGCTGATCTAAATGAGGAGTATTGTGAAAATATCCAAACTTGGTTTTGGATGGGTATATTTCACTGATGTTTGAATGTTGGTTACACCCAATGTTCTGAAAATTCACATCAAAGAGAAAGAGGAAAGCATGCTTTGAATGAAGGCCCAACTGAGGCACAACTGGGAACCCATCCAGATTTTTCTCCCAGAAATCAAGTCTTCCTTGGAACTGATCCTAAAATAGAAATGATTGAATCTCTGAGCACATTCCTTCTGAGAATAAGAAGAACTGCAAGGCTAAAGCAACTCGGGTAGAACCAGTGTAATGTGAGGTGCAATACCTAGTCCTACCTCCCTCTCCCTCCCAGACCCGAAAAATTTCCCACAGAATTAAGATAGCAATGTTGTCACCCCCACTAACTCTCTCCCCACTTTATGTCCAATTTGCTCTGAATGTTTTGCTTTTTCCCAAGCAGATAAATATCTTTCATATTTCAGGACATTTTTTTAATGACACTATTTTCCTGGCCTGGAATTTCCTTAACTTCTTTTAGTTGAAAAACTACTAAGATAAAGTTTCAGGAAAAATCTTTCAGAAAAATTGGTTGTTAAAAATATTTGATAATCTGGAGAAATAAACAGAAATACATATTTGGATTATTAAAATTTGGGTAGAATCTCAAAATTCTAAATTTGAAAAAGTGTCTGGTACATAGTATATTCTCAAAAAATGTCAGTGAGTGAATGAAGTCAATAATGTGCATGTTTAAGGGTCTTGATAATTTTATTTGAAATAGAAGTTCTTTTTCTACAGCTTTTATCTGTACTTAGGTCCTTATATGTGTCTCCATACTCCCGAAATTCTTGAGATGTTGTGCCTTTCATTACACACAAAGTGAAATTATTCATTGATTTTGGAATTACAGACTGCACGTGTTACTGGGGGAAAAGTGTGCCTGGGATGAACACCAAGAACTCATACATTTGACATGAATTTCTCTATGTTGTGCTTGTCTACACTTGAAACTTGCCTTCAGTCTCTGTTTCTTGGCTTAGCATTCTAATTCCAGGTTTTGGAGCTTCCCTGAGTTCTGGCACACTTGTCTGGAGCCTGGGTACATTGGTTGCATCATTCTAATGAATCATTAGTGAGCGTTCTGCCTCTACACATCAGCCATTGGGAATTCTGCTGCTCCTGCCCTCTCTGATATGGAGTGCTGCTATCCTATTCCATGGTTCAGTGGCCAAGGGTCAGAGTCCTAGGGTCAGATGAACCTGGGTTGAATTCCATTTCCTTTATGTCTAAGTTTGGTGAAGGTTTTCTTCTTTGTAAATTGGAGCTAACATTAAATCCTTATGTTGTGAAGTTTAAACAGTAGTCTAAAAAGTTGGCTACGATCTACATACTGTGGGGACGGGCTCCAAATTCCTCAATAGGACACCCATAGCACAAAAGTTAATAACTAGAATCAACAAATGGGACTTACTCAAACTAAAAAGTTTTTTCTCAGCAAAAGAAACAATAAGAGAGGTAAATAGGGAGCCTACACCCTGGGAACAAATCTTTACTCCTCAC